>NC_084822.1:31510382-31807766 GCF_958449725.1 Rosa rugosa
TGATCAATGAATCACAGTCCGAAAGGTGGGTGTCAAAAAAAAATGAATGTTGTTTAAGAATGAGAGAATTCGAGAGAGATTGATGAGAGAATTGTGTGTTTCATTATTGAGAATAGGAGCCCTATATATAGGGTTACAAAGTACATGTTCTAATGGTACAAGGAAAACTATTCCGAATAGGACTAGGAATTCTATAACATTCTCTCTTATTACAAACATGGAACTAATTCTAGTTTGATTAGGCACACATAAGTCAATTTCCTTCAACACTCCCCCTTGTGCCGCTCAAACTTGGTGGTGACGCTTAATCCGTTGCCTCGTTAAAAACCTTGCTCAAGTGAAAAACCTTGTGGGACAACAAGCTTGAGGAGGAGAAAAAGAGTACAACACGTCCTTCACTATTTGAGATCGAACATGTAGACATCGTACCTCCCCCTGATTACTACAATCATGGGAGTTTGGATAACTTTCTTAATCCAATACTCTTCACATGTTTCTCGAAGGTGGATTTAGGTAACGACTTAGTGAATAAGTCCGTTACATTATCCTCTGATCGATTTGATTTACTTCAATCTTTAGAAGTGATTGTTGTTGCTGATTATAAAAGAACTTAGGCGATATATGCTTGGTGTTGTCGCCCTTGATAAAACCTAACTTCATTTGCTCAATACAAGCTGCATTATCCTCATAAATGCATGTAGGTTCATCCGTGGTAGACTTCAAACCACAACTTCCTTGAATATGTCTAATTACAGACCTTAGCCATATACATTCACGCACGGCTTCATGTAGAGCAATAATCTCTGCATGATTTGAGGAAGTAGCAACAAGGGTCTGCTTTGTAGACCTCCAAGATATTGCAGTGCTTCCCATGGTAAAGACATAACCCATTTGAGAGCGACCTTTGTGAGGGTCAGAGAGGTACTCTGCATCAACAAAACCCATCAAAACATCATTGTCATTTTGATGGAGAGAAAGAGGAGGACGCCGGCCACCTTAGATGGGGCCGGCGCCGGCGGTCATGCTATGGACAACGGCGTCTTGCCTCTTGGTGTCTGATCCCAATTTTCCGTCATTCCTCTTCTCTCTGTAGAGATAAAATAGGCCCATATCAATCGTACCTTTTAGGTATGGAAATATTGTCTTTACACCAATCCAATGGCGACATGTTGGCGCAAAACTATGTCGACCTAACAAGTTCACTGGGAATGAGATGTCCGGTCTTGTACATTGAGCTAAGTACAATAATGTGCCTATTGCACTTAAATAGGGCACTTCGGCCTCTGATAATTCTTCGTCCTCATCCTTTGGACGAAATGGATCTTTTCCGGGCTCAAGACTACAGCCAATCATAGGAGTACTCACAGGCTTTGCTTTATCTTCATTAAAGCGCCTTAGAATTTTCTGAGTATATGCAGACTGATAGATCAAAATTCCATCACTACGGCGCTCGAGTTCTAAACCGAGACAAAACCATGTTTTCCTAAGATCTTTCACCTCAAATTCGGATTTCAAGTATTTAGCAGTTTCCTTTAACTCATCTAGAGTTCCAATTAGGTTCATGTCATCGACATAAACTGCTACAATTGCAAATCCGGAACTTGTTCTTTTAATGAACACGCATGGGCATATTTCATTGGTAATATATCTCTTCCCAATCAAGTAGTCACTTAGACGGTTGTACCACATCCGTCCGGATTGTTTTAATCCATATAGTGAGCGCTTTAATCTTATTGAAAACGCGCTCCGTGGTTTAGAGCCACTTGATTTGGGTAATTGAAGTCCATATGGAACCTTCATATATATCTCTGAATCTAGATCCTCATAGAGATATGCTGTAACCACATTCATAAGCTGCATGTCAAGTTTTTCGGAAACTACCAAATTGACAAGGTAGCGGAACGTTATAACATCCATTATGGGAGAATATGTCTCCTCGTAGTAGATTCCAGGGCATTGTGAGAAACCTTGCGCCACGAGGCGGGATTTATATCTAACCACCTCATTTTTCTCATTACGCTTTCTAACAGAGACCCATTTATGGCCAACAGGTTTTACATATGGGGGTGTCTGCGTTATAGGCCCAAATACCTGTCTCTTTGCTAGTGAATCCAATTCAGCTTGGATCCAATCTTTCCATTTAGGCCAATCCGCTCTTCGTTGACATTCTTTGATAGAGCGAGGTTCGATATCATCATATTCTATAATTCCTTTTGCAACATGATATGCAAATGCATCATCAATAGCAATAGAATTTCTATCCATCATCTCATGTACACTAGTGTAATTCAGGAGATCTCCCTATTCTCTGGAATTTGTTCTGACATTGGAGTGTCCCCCAATGATGTCTCTTGGACATAACCATAATCCGGAATATTCTCATGAGATCGATTATTCACATCGATGATTAATGGATTATTTTGTGCCAAACTCGCTTTCTTTCTTGGGCGAGAATCCATCGAACCTTTGGGCCTCCCGCGCTTCCTGGCAGGAGCCGTGGGCCTAGCCACAATGTCACCATGGGAGGGGACGTTGGCGCCATGCTCAGGTGCCTTTGAGATGACGTTATGTCCTCTAATTTTAGGGACATCAATCCTTGCAGACACGTTTGCAGCAGGTATGTGTGATCTCGTCACTTTAGCGATATCAGAAAACGCATCAGGTATCGATTCTGCTACGTTCTGAAGATCAAGAATTCTCCACACTTCAATTTCAGACTGTGCGATTTAGGGATCAAGATGAGACAGAGTGGGGACAGGCCACGACAATTCATGTCGTTCCTGTTGAACATTTATGTTCTTATCTCCCCCTAACGACAGGAAGACTGTCTCATCAAAGTGACAATCCGCAAATCTGGAGGTAAAAAAATCGTCTGTCAATAGTTGGAGAGTCATATCCAACATAAATGCCTAATCGTCGTTGAGGACCCATTTTGGTGCGTTGTGGCGGCGTAATTGGCACATAAACAGCACACCCAAATATGCGTAAGTGTGAGACATTAGGCTCATACCCAGTCACCATCTGGGTCGTAGAAAAGGGTTGAGTGACAGTGGGTCTCAAACGAATAAGCACAGCTGAATGCAATATTGCATAGCCCCAAGCAGAAATAGGGAGATTGGTGCGCATAACCAATGCTCTAGCAACCATTTGTAGTCGTTTAATGGCAGCTTCTACGAGACCATTTTGGGTGTGAACAGAGGAACGGGATGTTCAACTTCAATCCCAATGGACATGCAATAATCATCAAAAGTTTTTGATGTAAACTCCCCAGCATTGTCTAGTCTTAGAGACTTAATAGGATGATCAAGGTGGTGAGCCCTTAACTTAATAATCTGTACTAGGAGTTTAGCAAATGCAGCGTTCCTTGTGGACAAAAGCATGACATGTGACCAGCGTGTCGATGCATCAGCCAACATCATAAAATATCTAAGTGGTCCGCAAGATGGTTGAATATGTACACAAATATCACATTGGATTCTTTGTAAGAATGGTATATTTTCTTTAGTGTCCTTTGCATAGGATGGTCTTGATCCTAATTTTGCTAAAGAGCAGGCTTTGCAGAACGAATGATGGGCTTTAGAAGCAACCAATGAGGATTTTGGTTTAGCCATGAAGTCACAATTGACTTTAAAAGTAGAAATAGGAGTCAAGGAGGCACTAGTGGCGTCAAAGCCACTTTTGGGCCGCAGAGGGTAGGCGGCCGGCCTTAGATGGCCGGACTTGCAGGGGGCGGCGCCATGAGGTGCAGGTGCTCCTTCTTGGTCCAAAATTCGGTTTTTACTTCTTTTCATTCTGAAAAATGGATGTCCGTGTGAAGTCTTTAAGATACGGATCATCATATCACGACCTGGATGTCCCAAACGGTCATGCCATAGCCTATATGTGTTAGAATCCCATAAATCATCTCTCATAACATGATTGGATTCAGTGATTCGAATAGTGGTTGGATACAACCCACTAGATCGACACATAAGTTTCTCTAAGACTCTTTTATATCCATAGTCATTAGAGGTGATGCAAATGAACTCTTGTCCATTCTCACAATGTGTTTCCACATGAAAACCATTGGCTCTTATATCTTTGAAGCTCAAAAGGGTTCTTTCGGCCGTAGGAGCGTAGAGAGCTTCAGTGACATTTATATTTGTGCCATCTGGCAACATAAATTAGGCTGGTCCTCTACCATGAATCAATTGAGATGATCCAGCCATTGTAGTCACAGAAGATCGAGTAGGCATCATCTCAAGAAATAACTGCCTATTTCGAAGTATGGTGTGCGTAGTCGCACTATCCACGAGGCATTCTAGCTCTCCGGGAAACATACTTGAATAAATAAAGTTCGAATAAAAATCGACACTTTATTTCAATGAAAGCCAATGGTTACGTCAAAGTTTCTAAATCAAAATTTAATCCCAAAAAATGACAATCAAGCTTAGACAAGTAGTAGTTACTCAATCCTTTCGGTAACTCCAATTTGGTTGTGACCAGGTAAGGTAATGCGAGATTTTGGTGGAGCTGTGCTCACTTTTAAAACCGTTCTCTCTGTTCAAACCTTTCCTAGACATCACAATTAATTTTGAATGAGCCTACTTTGGAAAGAGTTATAACCACTATCTTTGTTGATAGTTTCCAAATTTTGGATTTGGATTGAAACCAATGACGTTTATATGGTCAAATTTTGATGCTCACGAACGCTCTTAGTCCACAGCCTACGAACTCTCTTAGTCCGTAAAAATCGATGCTTACGAACGCTCTTAGTCCGAAGATTACGAACGCTCTTAGTTCGTATATAGCGTGAATCCCCACGATTCCGCTTTTAGAAAATCGAACCCACGTTACAGAAAGGTGGGATGTAGAAGAAGAGATTTTGGAAGTCCCCGAAGAGAAATAAAAACAATTTTAAATTTCAAAAATGGGAACAACTTAATTACTTGTGAATTTCGGAGCTTGAAATTCTTTGAAGCACGGGCGTGTTGGTGCAGGCGTGCAGGATTGCAGACGTGCTATCGATCCTGGGTCGGGGATTGCAAACTATCTTTCAATCCCTGCTGTGCGGCCGAGATGTGCAGGATTGCAACGTCAGCTTGAAAACTTATTTCTTGAGCTTTGGAGTTGCGAGAAAAGGTGGCCGGAAATTGCTAGGCTCGGCCGGAGGTGCTGCTGGTCTTGGCCGAGGGATATGGCCGAGCTGGTTGGACGCGGGTAGGTCTGTGGCTGACCGAGAATGGCTGGACTGCTTGGCCGAAGACTGGCCGGGATGGCTGCAAGGGCAGGCAGGCTAGCACGGGCTAGGTGCTTGGCAAGGCTAACGTTGGAGAATTTTTTGGTTTTGGATTTTTAATCTCAGGGTTAGGGCTCGTGCTGATAACGTTTTTAAGAATGAGAGAATTCGAGAGAGATTGATGAGAGAATTGTGTGTTTCATTATTGAGAATAGGAGCCCTATATATAGGGATTACAAAGTACATGTTCTAATGGTACAAGGAAAACTATTCCGACCGAATAGGACAAAGAATTCTAGAACATTCTCACTTACTACAAACATGGAACTAATTCTAGTTTGATTAGGCACACATAAGTCGATTTCCTTCAACAAATGCACAATATTTGTTTTCATCAAAGAGAATTGTTATTGACCGTCTTGTTGATGATTCTGCACTCAAAGCTAATAACATTTTGTTTTATAATAACAACTAAAACTATGGAAGAGCATATACATAGATCCATTGTTATACTGTAAATGCTAATATACAGCATATCCCTCGACCACAGTTCAATAAATATAAACTCAATAGTACAAAGTGATAAAGCTGGTAAACATAACATGTTAGAAATCAAGTCGTAGTCATTGTACTTTCTAACAGAGAAATAAAAAACTATTCTTCAATCTTCTCATATTGTATTCAAATTTTGGTCAAGCATTTTGAGGCGTTGTCCAAGTCTGTGCATATCACAAACTAGTCAAGCATTTTATAATCAAGAAAACGCTAGTATATATTAACAAACATGGTCGGAAAGAAGTGACCAACGGCATCTACATCATTCGGCAAGGTCAACTAGCTGGATAACTATGATTGGAACTGAGAATAGTTAATTAAGTTGCTGATCGAATACCTTACCCCGTTTTCGTCTCTTTTCAATTTTTAATTTAAACTACAATCTAACCAGTGTGACCATGGAATTTGGCAATTGAGATAAGTATGATGACTAGAGTAGTGTATTTCCAGAGCTCTTGCTGAAGAGTACGTACTACATCTGAATCTGACTATATAGCTCAAATGTGGGAAGGGAAACAACTTCAGTACGAGACTGATTGCTTTTGATGCACAACAGCTTGCTGACAGTTTTTTAGATCAACTTTTTAGGAGTCGAATTTTCCAAAAGCTTAAAAATTGAATCTGCAACTCTGAACAATGACCTCTAGTTGAAATTCTTGAACATATGTTTATGTTAGAAAAAAGAAAGTAGATACCAAGGAGTATCCTATTATCCCCTAGACAAACAAAACTCTTTTTTTTCCCTCCCTTACTTGTAAATTTAGAAAAAGGGGAAATGATCATTTACCCAATTTCAGCTTAAAAATTGCCCACTTGCTCCACTAACAGTTTTTTAACCCCGTTTACCCAAAACACTCCAAGAGATTATTTCCCTAATACCCAATTAATTCTTTTTTATTCTTTTTTATTTATTTTTGGGACTTTTTTGCCCTCTCCTTCTTTCTCACTTAGAGGGAGAAGTCATCCTCCACCTTGCCAGACTTCGGTGACCAGTGGCCGGCCGCCAACTCCAGTGATGGGAATCCTGCCACCGGTGACCAGAATCCGGAATCCGGCTACCGGACTGGTGTTGGGATTCCGGTGTCTGAATTTATTGCCCCTAATAATACCCAGTAACCATATTATTGCCCCCCAGTAATCATATTATTGTCTCCCAATACTCATATTATTGCCTCCCAAAAATCATATTATTGCCGTCCAGTGAATTGTATAAACTCCCAAAACCAAAATGAATACACTACAGGCACAATTGATCATATTATTGCCCCCCAGTAATCATATTATTGCCCCCCAATACTCATATTATTGCCTCCTAATAATCATATTAATGCCCCAATAATAATATTATTACCTGATAGCTAAATTTATAAGCTATTGATTTTCCTTATTCACACTTAAGATTGTCAATTGTAGCAAGGGTAAACAAGGGTCTTTCCCGCAGAAGACTATGGTTCTAACTACTGAAAACAATGTCACAAAAGTGACCACTGTTCCTAACGAACAGCAGTCGAAAACCTAATTAAAAACCTAACCTAAACTATTCATAAAATTACGAAAATTTACAGAGAAGTACTAGGTACACAGGGGTTAGAGCACACAAAATTTGGTAATTTTTGGAATTGATTTACTATTCTAAACAAATACGAAAATATAGAGTACAGAAGCTGAAAATAAAGAAAAACTTATTTGAGAATGGTTGAGATCAAGATAATGAAACTAGCTAGGAAGGAAGTATCCACCCCCAAAAATCACACACAACATACTTTGTCCAATTTACTACCAATTAACTTAGTTGAAGACACTTAGATTGGCTTGGTACGCTTGAACACAACCTATTACTCTTTCTTACTTTGTACGCTAGGCAGGAAGTGCTCTACACCTAGACTATTCCCAAGCAATGTAACCTAAAGGTACGTTTATTAGATTAAACATGCAGAGATCATTAAGTTTGAAAAGAGTTTGAGCAATCACTAGGCATCACAAATAACTTAGAGCCTTGCTAAACCTAGGGTTTGTTTACTTGCTAGTGAAAACTACCAATTACTTCTCTAGACAATTTGAGGAATCCAACTATTGATCCAGGCATCAAACAATCAAAGTATTAGAACCCTAGCATGCATACTAAGTAGGCCTCCAAAGCATACAAACATAGAATTCATCAATGAGAAATTGGTAAACAAAACCTCAACTTTATTAATTGGAAAATAAATTGAATGTCAAAGCATGTTATGGATCATGTCTAGGGGCTTCAACTGCCCCCTAACTAATAAAAACTAGCTAAACATAGAATAAACAAAATTAACTAAAGAAGGGGAGGAAGAGAGAGAGAGAGAGCTGCAGATTGATCTCCTTTTATATGCTTAGAGGTTGCCTTCATCTTTCTTGTTGTGTAGGAAATCCAAAACCTAAAAGAATTAGGGTTCACGTGCTTAGGTGGAGTTTTCCTATTGGCTCTTGAACTTGATGACTTATTCCAACCATTCACATCATGCCATTTGTCCATCATAAGTCGGAATATGAACCACAAACTCGTCCTTGGGCTTCTCGGTGTGATTTGGGCTTCAAAACATAAATTCCCGTTCAACCTCAGATTCACGCGCAGCCTGACCTTCTTGTACTAAATCGGCCATAACTTCTTCTAGAAAAATGATATTGATGAGCCGTAAAAATATTTGGAAACTAGACATCCGAGGCTTTCCATCAATATAAAGATCATCATCTGGATCGTTGTGAGCTGGTCTCAGTGATCTGTCGAAGTTGACTGATCTGCACAGGCAGATTTGCCGGTTTTGCCTTTCAATTCCTCTTTTACTTCTTTTCTCCTTCTTTGCTCCAAGATACCTATAAAACAAATAAACAACGTAAAGAACGAGAAAATACACTAAACTAACAAAGAAAGTATAGAGATTAACATTATTAATATCACATAATTATACTCCTATCATTACCCTCCAATAATCATATTATTGCCCTCAAGTGAACCAAAATGAATACATTACAGATACAAAAAAAAAATAAAAACAAATCTCAGGATACCAAAAAAAAAAAAAAAAAATTCTCTGGGCACCCACGAGAGTGTGAGGCCGATGCAGGAGTGGTCGGGGAGTGTTTTAGGGTGACGGCGACGTTGGAGCGGAGTCGATTCTGGCTGGGATCGGAGTCGGATCGGCGTTGGGGCTGAGTTGTTGCAATGGGCCTTGGATCGTTGGATCTGTGGTTTGGGTGAGGGCGACGCCGGAGGTGGATCGATCGAGTTGTTGGCCCGAAGCCGAAGGTGGGGCGCCGGAGCAGCCATGGCAGAGAGAGTCTGGTTTGAGAGAGAGAGAGAGAGAGTCTGGTTTGAGAGAGAGAGAGAGAGAGTCTGTTTTGGGTGACGGCGGGGCTCGGAGGTTCATTTCGAATCCGGATGCAGTGCTCCGATCTTGGGGCTGGCTTGGGGGACCTGGCGATGTTGACTTGATGGAGATGTTGGCCCGAAGCCGGAGGTGGGGCGCCAGAGCAGCCATGGCACAGAGAGAGAGAGAGAGAGAGAGATGGAGTCTGGGAGGAGAAAGGGAGTCGAGAGAGAGAGAGATAGAGGGAGTATGAGGGCAATACTGTCAAACACTGTTAGATTGGGTAAATGGGGTTAAAAAACTCTTAGTGGAGTAAGTGGACAATTTTTAGTCTAAAATTGGGTAAGTAGTCACGACCCCTTAGAAAAAACCCATTGTCACGCACTTATATTATTTCTTTAATTGTATGAAGCAAGTACTACATGGGTGTAATCCACGTCATACACGTATATTATATGCAACATGAATATTAGTTTTTGATTTGACATGCAAAGAGATATATCATTCATCCGATGCCAAAATGGCACATACAATGATTTTTCATGTTTGCATCCAAAATAAGTGGCCAAGCAGGTTAAGAAAGACCATTATCATGCATCCACTTGTACAAAAACGTTCACTTATTCAGCAAGCCTAAGTACTACTACTATGTTTAGTATTTTAACACAAAATCAAAATTAATGAGGTTCTCAATTCGCTAATGTACTCAATTGTGGTGCTCCAGGTACCTCGTCAATCAGGTGTAAGAACAAAGCATAGCAGGTAAGCAACAAGCCAACAATACAAAATCTCCTTACCCTTAGAACTAGGGCGAGAGACCTTTGTGGGATAATTAATCAAAGAGGGACCTCATCCATCTTGAGCTTTGTCTTTGAGGGTACCTTATTCTTTGCTCCAAGAGGCATGCCTCTCTTCTTCTTTGCCGGAGCAACTCCTTGCACTATCATCCCATCCGGTGCTTCGACAAGACCAAGAGACTTAGCAGTGAACTTCGAAGAAAATTTCGACTGCTTCAGCTTCTTAAGTAGCTTCTCCCAATCTGGATGGTTTGCATGCAATCTTCTACTTTATTTTCTGATCAGGTTAAGGATCCTTTATTTAAACTTTTGTCTGATTTCTTCTTTCATACTCTTGATTCGAGTCTTATTAATAGAACCTGTATTGTTTTAATCCCTAAAACTGAATCCCCTGAAACTGTCAATCACTATAGACCTATTTCTTTATGCAATGTAATTTATAAAGTCATTACTAAGATCATTGTTTCAAGACTAAGACCTCTGTTAAATAAATGTAACTTTCATAATCAAGGTGCTTTTGCACCTGGAAGATCTATCCATGACAACATTCTTATTGCACATGAGCTATTCTCTTCCTTTAAAACAAAAGGTAAACTAGGGTGCATGGCTATCAAGCTTGACTTGGAAATAGCTTAAGACTATTTACATTGGAATTACATCTTTAAATGCTTGCAGGCTTTTGTTTTTTCTTCTAATTGGATTAACTTAATTAAAAATTGTATTACTTCAGTTTCTTTCTCAGTTTTGCTTAAAGGCACTGCGTATGAAAATATTACTCCTACTAGAGGCCTTAGACAAGGTGATCCCCTTTCTCTTTAGTTATTTATATTAGTCGTGGAACCTTTTATTAGAAATCTTAATTTACTTACTTTACAACCTAAATTTCATGTTGGAATTCTTATTTTTAATTATGGTTTCAAAATATCTAACCTAATGTATGCTGATGATTGTTTAATTTTGAGTAAATCTTCTCATTCTGCTACTACTAAATATAATAACTTCGCTGAAGCTTCTGGCTAACAGATAAAATATCATAAAACTGTCATCTACTTCTCTGCTAATCTTCACTTATCTATTAAAAGAGATATCTTCGGTTGTCTTGGAATTACTCATAAATCTACTATTGGTAAGTATTTTAGAGTTCATAATATCATTTTTTGGAAAGATCCTATTAATACTTTTGAGCTAATTGTAAAAATTCAAAAGAAACTTACGGGATGAAATTTCCTTTCAAGAGGAGGTAAACTTAATCTTATTCACTCTAATCTTTCTGGTATTCCTAATCATGTTTTATCCGGTTTTAAATGCCCTGCTAAAATTACTTCTAGAATTAATAAGGAAAGTATATATTTTTTCTAGAAATCTTCCGCTAGCTCCTCCTGTTGCCTGGGGTCAGGCTTGCTTACCTAAAAGCAAAGATGGTCTTGGTATTCGTCCTGCTGCTTGGTTTAATAAGGAAGCACTTGCTAAGCTTGCTTGGAAGGTTCTAACTGAACCAAATAATTGGTGGGTCAAACTTGTGTCTTCTAAATACTTGAGAAATAATCATTTCCTCTATCAAAAAAAAGTCCTCTAAGTCTCTTGCTTGAAAAGGGATCCTTGATGCTAGAGAACTTTTATTAGAAGGTATCAAATGAATAGTTGGCGTTGGTGAGAGTAAAAAATTTCTGGACTTTTAATTAGGTTTTGCATTTTCTTTTATAATTACTTATTCCTGAACATGATAGAAATACCTTTTTTAGAACAAACTCAAGGAGTCGTCTCCGAGCTTCTCGGTGCGACTTGGCTTTCGAAACCTAGGTTTCGATTGGCGGCGGCGCTTCTTCCTTTGGGAAAGGCGACGATCGTGGACGGCGGCGACGTGGGGAGAGATCTCTGCGGCGATCGTGGGTGCGGCGAGGGGTTTCCTCAGACCGTGGTGGCGGTTTTCGGTCCAGGCGCTGAGTGGCGAGGGCGACAGCAGCGGAGAGCGGCTGGGGATTGTCTTCGTGGTTGTCGTCTGGGCTGCAGAGGAGGAGCGAGCACGAGTCGGGTCGAACGGCGGCGTCTGGGCTTGAGGTCGCAAGGCTTTGAGTCGGGCTTGGCGGCGAAGATCCGATCGTGTCTGGTTGAGAGGTCGGGACTCGGAAGGCAGAGGCTTCGGCGGTCTTTGATCGGGATGGTGATGCACGGTTGGAGAAGCCGGCCGCCAGAGCTATGGTGCGTCGCCGGAGAACAGTCTGACGGTGGCGGCGAAGGAGCAGTGTGCAGGGATGCATCTCCCTTGTTGGCTCGGGTTTGGGCCTGGGTTTCTGGGCCTGGGCTCAACCTTGGGCCGATGGGGCAGGGGCCTATTCTTGCTAGAGAATGTTTGATTTGGGCTTGGGCCTACGGGCTTGGGCTCAGATCAAGACAATCTGGGCCCTAATTTATTAGGGTACGTATGAGCCTGTTTGAGGGTGGATTAACTTCTATGAGTCTTCTATGACGTTTCTAGTCTCTTGTTTGTACCACAATTGCGTGATTGGCAAGTGAGGGCTAGTTTAATGATTTCTTTTCCATAGGAGGCGAGGTTTTTTCATTCTTGTATAGGCTCGCTTAAATGTGAGCGTCCCAGTGATCTTTAAAGGTTCGCTTTAGCTTAGGTAGGCTACTCCGGATTTTCTTGCCGGATTTCTTATGTAAGTTTTGGTAGACTTCAGCCATTTTGCTATTGATCTAATGAATTCAACTTCTATTTCAAAAAAAAAAAATGATAGAAATACCTTAAATTGGTCTTTAACTCTAGCTAATTTTATTGATGATTTCTCTTGGAAAATTGATGGTCTTCTTAATGTTTACCTAATGATATTGTCTAGAAAATAATTGCTACACCTATTCCTTTGCATAATATTCCAGATGAATTTGTATGGGGGACATCCAGCTCAGGTAAGTTTACAATCAAAAGTGCTACTTGGTTGCAGGCTCAAAGTTTTCCTTCACATTCCAGAGCTCCCTTATTAAACAAAATTTTGAAGTTAAGCATTCCACTTAAAGTTAAAATCTTCTGTTGGATTCTAATTCGAGAATCGATATGGATGAAGGACAAGAGATAGACTTTCAGTTTTCAATGCTAATGTTCCCCTTAACTGCCATTTTTGTAATTCTCAGGTAGAAACTACTGACCATATTTTCATGCATTGTTCTTTCCCTACTCAGGTTTAGAATATTTATCATAATTCTTCTACAGTTCTACTCTTAATTGGCGTAGCTTTTTTATTAGGGGAAATGATCATTTACCCAATTTTAGCTTAAAATTTGCCCACTTGCTCCACTAACAGTTTTTTAACCTCATTTACCCAAAACACTCTAAGAGATTATTTCCCCTTTACCCAATTAATTCTTTTTTTATTCTTTTTATTTATTTTTGAGACTTTTTTGCCCTTTCCTTCTTTCTCACTTAGAGAGAAAAGTCATCCTCCACCTTGCTGTGCTCCGGTGACCAGTGGCTGGCTGCGGACTCCGGCGACCGGTGACCGGAATCCGGTGAACGATGACTGGAATCCGGCAACCAATGGCCGGAATCCGGCCACCATACTGTTGACCGGAATTCAGCGTCTGAATTTATTGCCTCCTAATAATACCCAGTAATCATATTATTGCCTTCTCAGTGAATTGCATAATCTCCCAAAACTAAAATGAATACACTACAGGCACAATTGATCAATTAATATGCATATTATTGCCCCCCAAGAATCATATTATTGCATTGTTGATCAGATAGTAGATCATTGGCCTCCAATACAAAGTCCAATGTCTCTACTGCCCCCCAATAGATCACCAAAAATGCACCATTTTGTTGGATTCACAGATAATTTGACTTTAATACACAAAAAACAACAGGTAACTTATCAAAACACCACACTATAGTGATCCTTGTCCCTCATTTCAAAGTCTACTGGAGGCCAATAATGTGTTCACTGCCCCCCAGTAGACCATCAAAATTATAAAAAAATTTCTTCTCGGCGGCCTACCCACCAGATTGTCCTTCGTCTCCACCAGCCCATAAGGAACTGCAGCACCGCCCAGCGAACTGCAGTACCAACCACCTGCAGCACCGATCCCAAGCGCCTGCATTCCGGCCTTCGATCCAGCCTCCTCACCGGAGCCTCCCAGCCTTTGATCTAGCCTCCACCCGCGCCTAGTCCCTCTCCTACTCGCACAGCAGCATCCCATCGTCCTCCTACCCACGCGGCCAGCACACCCGCACCGGCCAACCCGCGCAGTCCACAACGCAGATCCCAACACAGATCGCTGCAGAATCCGGCAGGCCTGCACCGCCGCTTGCGCACCACAGCACACCCACGCTTGCGCAGCCTAACGCCTGCCTATCCCAGCGCCACCCCGCCTGCGCACGCCCAGCACGCTGCCACAGAGAGGGAGAGAGAGAGATCGGAGAATGGGGGATGAGAGAGAAAGAGCAGATCGGGGAATGGGGGATGAGAGAGACAAGGAGATGCACATGTAATTAAATAATTGAGTTAAGGACAAAACTGTACGTAAATATTAAATTGAGTAGATGGGGTTAAAAAACTCTTAGTGGAGTATGTGGGCAATTTTGAATCTAAAATTGGGAAAGTGGTCACGGCCCTTTTTTATTAATTGGCTTCAGAATCGGTTTCTAATACTATTGCTCAAATTTTAATTCTCTCTTGGTCCATCTGAAACTCTAAAAACCGAATTGTCTTTCAGCAACTAGTTCCTTCCTCTTCTCAAACCTTCTTTAGGGCTGCTTGTTTTGGAAATAGTTACTGTCTGGCTAAACAAAATGATTCCTAACAGAAAGTTTCTAAATCCTTTCATAACTCTTGAGAAAGTTAAGCTTAACCTTTGATGGTTCTATGAAGAATGGCGCTTCATCAATTGATTTTTGCATTATAAAATGCATATGGTAATCATGTTTTGGCTACTGCTAAGAAGTTTGGTCAAGCTAGAATTCTTGTAGCTGAAGCTATTGCTCGGACAGATGGTTGAAGCTCAGCTATTGTTAATCATCATACTTACATTTGGATTGAAGGTGATTCAAAATTCTCATTGATTTTCTTCTCAGCAAGATTTCTATTCCTTGGAGAAACGAGCTTTTGGTTGAAGACATCAGCTTCTTACTCAACGGTTTCACCTTATTAGATTCAACACATCTTCCATGAGACAAATTTTGTAACTAGATAAATTAGCTGACCTTGATCATGATTGAGCTAGTCCTTCTGTTTCGTTCAACTGTCTCCCTGTTTTTGGATCAGCTGGATGAGACCGTTCTCATAATTTATCTTTGTAGTTTTTTTTTTCTTATATATATATATATATATATATATATATATATATATATATATATATATATATATAAAAATAAAAAAGGCTCAAGTGTGGCAAACACAACCCAACTGGGCTAAAGAGCTCAATCCTGAGGCAAAACCTAATACCATCCGCAATCGCAACTACCACCCACCAAACACCATCACCACCATCAAATCAAGTTGAACCAAGAAAAGTTACTATTAGGACTGAGTGTAAAGTGTAAACAAACCACCTCCATTGTCCACAACAGCACTGCCACAAGAAACAACAACCATCTTGCAAATAGTACAACCATAGTCAACATCAAAAGTTCCAAACTACGTACAAGTCGAAAACGGTAGAAAATCTTCATCAAGCTGGTGTTCACCAAATTCAGCACTTGTTGAATGAAATTTTGATTAAGAGTTTGGGACCAAGTATCCAAAATAAACTCGAAAAAGAACAGAAGTGGTCGATCTATAGTGTCATCGCGTGGAAGATCATGATAATCTAAAGAATATGAATGTGCATGAACAACATTCCACCAAGTTGTTTGACTCTTGCAACTCACCTTCCACCAAGGGATCCAATGAGGGGATTGGGGAGAATGAGGCAGTTATTGTCTATGTCTACAGATTAATTGGAGTTTATTAACAGAATACAGAGTACACAATTGAATTCTAATGTGAAACAATTAGATGGACTATCTGCATTCCGTTGATTTACTAGATGGAAAACACCGCTAATCAGTTGGGCATGAAAACAAGGAATTTAGGAATCACAATGTCAATCGGTTGTCAAAGTGCCTTGGTAGGAAAGGCAACATGTAATACCCAACTTAAAAGTTGTTCTCCACAGAAATCTTCGACTATGGGGGGGGTGTGACAACACAATGGGAGATTTCTATGGAGAAGAACTTCTAGATTGGCTATCTCTCCCAAACGCATCTCCTCCTTTCGCTCCTGATGATGAGCCCAATGGGAGATTTCTATGGAGAAGAACATCTAGATTGGCTATCTCTCCCAAACGCATCTCCTCCTTTCGCTCCTGATGATGAGCCAAAAAGTTGAAAGCTCAACTCAAGCAATTATATGCCCCGAGTTGTAGGAAAGGCAACAGGTAATACCAAGCCTATAAGATCTTCTCCATAGACATCTCCTGACTCACAAGGGAAGCAGAAGAATTCTATGGAGAAGAACTTTTAGTTTTAGTACTACTCTACAATTACTCCCAACTCATTTAACTCCCTCATCTCTACTGCTTTCATTCATTTTACCAAACAAAACTACAGTTTCAAAAGTTACTATCCAAAATAAGAACAAGCACATCTAAATCAACCCCAAGAAGCTCCCATATCCTCCAATGTAGGAATCTATGGATTTGGAGAACCCAATTAATAACTACAAAGTACAAACTATGGATGAACCAGTGTTGACAGAAAGACATCTGGTAAACTAAACTGTTGAATTCCAACATAAATTTACAAAGAAACCCAGAAACTTACTATCTCATAAGAACATATTTCAGGGCTTGTAAACAGAAAGCAAGGAAATTAAGGTCAAAGAAGGAACCATCAGGACCAAAATTGTATCCTCATCAGCAAAAAGCTGTACGGTCCGCATCATGGTAAGATCCGAAGATCCCATCATTTGGTCCTTCGATTCCTGGACACACAATCAACTAAATCCTAGAAACAAATCAATTCACAAAAACAATTACATCAAAAATTGAGGGATAAAAGGAGGCTCAGATATATTGGGTATGAGAAATTTTTCATTCACAGAAAATCAGAGTGGTGCATGACTTCCTCAGAGAATCATCATAGCCTCATTCAAAATTATAAACACAGAGACTAGAAAGAAGATAAGAAACTGAGAAAAGGCAGATAGATACAGAGGTATGACCTTGCTGTTGTTATTTATAGAGGCAGACGGACACAAAAACCCTAGCTCCCCAATCTTATTAGAGAGACAAGTATACCCTAGTGAGTCGGAGGACAGGCCCATACATTTGTCATCTAGGCTTATGACCAGGCCCATAGTAAATGGGTTTGAGGTTGAATCTTTAGTCGCTCAAAAAGGATCCCAATTAACCTCTTCTGTAAATGAATCTAATCATGAATCATATCTTCTTCTTTCCTCAATTTCAGTTAGCTGCCAGCTGCCTGACTTTTAATGTATAGTTATCCTACGAAAAATATGACCGTGACACTGAAAAATTTCTCATATAAATGGGTAATAAAAAGAAGAATTTTAAGGATAAAAGAAGAAAAGAAAACAAAAGTATAAGAAAAAAAATGTTATATTAACCTAAAAATTAAATTTAAGATTACATAGCACATTAGATAAATGTATTCCAATCAAAATCTTTTTTGTGTAATTGAGAACCAAATTCAAATTATGAAAACAAGTGATGGAATTATATATAGCACTATTTCGCAGAACAAGAAAAAAAAAATTAGATTGCCTATTTGAAAGAAAGAAGAAAAGAAAAAAGTAAGAGCTCAAGGTGAGCTTTTTGCCTTTTGCTCTGGTTTAGGCCTTTAGTAACCTGCTGATAATTTGCAATTTGGTAACCTGCTGATAATAATATACAGTATAGAAGAATGTGCATCTGGCGGCTCTGGCCTAACCGAATGTCATTTTTCTGAAGACGTCCATATAGAGGAAAAATAAAGGTTTATATTATAGCACATCCTGTACCAGATTATATTTTTCTTCCACCAAAACAAAAGTTGATTATCCATTTTGGATATATTCAAATTGTTACGAGCCATAGAAAGTTGTTCACATAGTCAAAGTGGCTTTAGCCCTGTCACCTGATGTATCCATTGCTCCATTCTGTACTGAGCATGGTCACTTCAAGAAAAACTCATTGGTCAGAAGATCCTTTACATGAATGTTTTCCGTCGATGTGTTAGCTCCATAAACCCCCAGCTCTTCCCGCCAGCCCAAGTATATCGACATCGTCTAAAATCACGTCGAACTCCTCACCACACCATTTACATACTCCTGTGTTTGTCTTCCATATATTTGATGACATCATCTCCCTGCTCTTGGACGAGAAGTTGAAGCTTTAGACTGGGTGTGCTGTCTCCTCCCACTGGACAAACCACTGTCACTGACACTCCCTTCAACAAGATTCTCATGGACTTCAGAAAATTCTCTGTTCCATGAACTCAAGGGGATAAGATAACTATCATCCTTGGCACTCCTCCTCTGCTCCTCGTGCCGTTTCACATTCTCAGATATCTGATGCAAGGTTTTATTTATCTTTGCAAATCCTCTTTCAACTGGTTCTACCACATGCGAAACTGTATACTTCATGTCATCAACAATCTGAAAACAATAAAAAGCAAAAGCAAAGTCACCATTGATTCCGAGAAAGAGTTCAAAATGAAGTTGAAATGCCATAGCATACTAGAACTAAGTTCTCACGATTTCTCCACTTCCAAAAATCACGTCACGAACACTCTGGGGGAAATTCAAGCGCTTTTCTCTCTCATCATGCCGTTGTAGATGAATTCTTGTTGATCTTTCACAATCACGAACCTCCTCGGGATCAGGAGGCGCTCCTAGTGATGCATAGTCAGCCATCACAGCAACATTGCGAACACATCTTTCTCCACGTTTGTAAGGTACTGCTGGGAAGACATATAGGTGGACCACAGCAGCAACACCCATCTGTTTGACAAATTTAAAATCAGTATCCTCTGAACAGCAGGGTCTTATTTTGAAAATCAGAACTTTTAACAGAAGGGAATATAGATATGGCTAAAATATAAGTGAAGTCAGATTTATAATCCATTAACTTAAAACTACCCATCTAAAGAGAGATTTAAAACCCCATTGATATCTTCACGTTGTTCTGGACATCCTTAAGATCATTTCCACGCATCAGCATGCCTACCCTTTCTAACCTAAATCGAAGCTTTCCATTGTTTACATGTCAAATTGTTATATACATAATAGGCCTTCACGTCAAACTGTTGCATATTTAAACATTAAAAATCCTATTGCAGTGACAACTTGAGCAATATTCAACACATTAACTCAATATCACTAATGTAAATACCTCTATGCATATGATGTAAGTTCAATATTAACTCAATATCACTAATGTAAATACCTCTATGCATATGATGTAATCTTGTATGCGGGTTTTCAGCTCCTGCGCCAAGGCCCCTTTAAAGGCACCCATAGAGAAAAGAAACGCAACAGCAACACCTTGCCACCATGTCAAGAATACAATTGACTTAAAAGTTAAAAACTTCGCCAGTGGTTTAATAGGTTGTAGTTTGTCCTTGATGACAGAATAGAACTGCACAAGGCAGTATAGGGCCCATGTCTGACTAAAATTAAGAACAACTGCCAAGTAAGGGTAGCTGCAAGCAAACAAAATTAAAAGTAAGAAATCAAATTACGCCAGAAACAAATGCCGCTGTGTAAGAAAATGCAATAAATCTACAATTCCAACCGCCAGTGCATATAATATTTCTCTGATCAAGAAGTATGAGTGTGTGTGCATGCAAATGCAAGCATCAATTATAAAACAACTTATTCAGTCATCGAAGACAAAAAGAATCATACAAAGGGAACATCTTACCCATATCTCCAGTCAAACTTTCCTTCTCCATAAACACCGAAACTTTGAAGAATCATGGCTAGCAGAGCGCAGATCAATTTCAGTATCATCTGGAAAACTATTATGTCAGAAACGACCAAACAAGGCTGAAATTCAAAGAAAAAAGACTTAAAGAAATAAAGTTTCAGCTTGAAAACAGTACATACATACTGAACGATGCCTACTTTCACAGCATAATAGAATGCCGGACCAAGATCCCAGTCTCTTATAAAGCAATTCAGTGGGAAAGGATGTTCAACAACTCCATAAGCGTATTCTTCTTTCAAAAGAGGAGTGCTCGAATCAACTATGCTCTGACTCTCCATAAATTCAATTGTACGCTTCTCACCACCTTTAAACAGCAAAACAATTATTCGCGGAAAGGAAGCAAATTTGATCGGGCTTTCAGTTATTAACTATGTTCCAGAGGCTTGATTAATTTCTCACCCTACAAATAATTCCTTACAGAAACAAAATTTTCATATATTGAGGAAAAAAAGAATACGCCCATTCAAGCCACAATAGTTGAAAATGATATGTAATTAATATCCACAGAGAATTCAATATCCACATCTATGTACACATACCTAAGCAGGCTATCAAGTATCTCTCAAAACAATATAATGCAAAGGCCTCGTAGCAGTCCCGGATTGCTTCCCAGTTGAATGCAGCATTTGAGTCCAACAGTGACACAAACTGCAAACGAAAAACATCATTACACACAATATATAACTAATCCACCAAAAGGTAAATAGTAAAAAATTGAACAGAAGTGCAGTAGATTTCTTAGAGAATGAAAGGCTGAAAGCAATCGGATGCCAGAAAATGAAAAAGGTCCAACTGCATGCAGTAGTCAAACGTCTGTCACACTCGTACTATTTCCAACTTGTGCAGACAAAGGACAAGTACATGCAGAAATGTAATGCGTGTCATTTAGAGGCTATGCAGTAAGAATATAGTTCCTCTGAGAAACTTTATAGCATCGTCTCCAGAAGTACCAGATTGATTCAAACTCAAGCATTACACCATAAGAAAATAAAATTTAATAATAATTAAAAACACTTCCCTATCGAATGATGTAATAACATTATCTAACAAAAAGGCAATGCACCATATCCAAATGATCAGTCTAGCAGTCTGTTATTGTCATTTCTATAACTCTATAAGTTGGTACTATCAAAGTATCAAAATCTAACCAGTAGATTGCAACTGAAACCTATACTTGAGCAATTTCTTTCCTTTGCCTTCCAATTGGAGTAAAAAACATCCAACATATATCACCCTATCAATTATCAAATCTGGTGAGCAAGTATTCCAGTTGCAGGAGAATTCATTTAAGCTCCACAACTATACTATTAACCAAGTCAATATCCTGTTTTGCTGTGACCCTCAAGTACCAAATTTTTTTAAAAGTATATTAAAAAGAAAAAGAAAAAGAAAAGGCAGCTCA
The DNA here is from genome assembly GCF_958449725.1 of Rosa rugosa. Classification (NCBI taxonomy): domain Eukaryota; kingdom Viridiplantae; phylum Streptophyta; class Magnoliopsida; order Rosales; family Rosaceae; genus Rosa; species Rosa rugosa. The sequence continues at coordinate 31,531,653 of NC_084822.1, forward strand.
CATACTATTTCATACTTAACTTGTACGTATTCATTAAGAATGTCAGTTTACAACTTAAACTACCCTCGTCTTTTTATAAGTGTATCCTAACATCTGCAATCTCTCCTCGTACTAGTCTTTCATATCCCTACCTTAAAACTAATAAACTATAAATACTCAATATGCCACATCATGTCTTGGTTATTCTATCTTTCTTCTTTTTTTATTTTATTTTTTAAACAGTCACGTCGAGCTATAAGAGATAAGGCAATAATGAACTGGTCTCGAAGGCACTTGGATTAAAAGCGCATGCACCTGGTATCACGTGCTCTTAACATAGTAATGTATTTTTAAGACTTCGTAACACAATAACATAAAATCATAATCATAATAAAACAGCTATATTTATTTAGAAATTCCAGAAAAACTAGCAGACAGGAAATGTAGTTGGCCGTACTGATTCTAGGGCATAAACAGGAACCATCAGAATAAGCCCGATCAAAAACTTCTGCTCCTGAAATAGATAAATAGAAAAATTATGATTCCATAAAAGATGAATACAGGTATATGATGTAGAAGCAATATGCAAATTTGCAGGGGAGTGGACATTAGTTGGATCATCAAAATATAATGCAAAAAGTTTTCTACTACAAATAAGGTATTTGAGATCAGACCTCTGGTTGATTATAGGCAGCTAAGTGCTCGAAGATAAGATACATGGAGAGAAACAGTGCAACTAGTACGAACATGCTCGCACTGAGGATTGGCCAGCTGATGGCTACGGCAGATTCAGCACTGAGATTGACAGGCCACATGTCTCCTACTCTGATGGAGGAGACCAAAGTGAAAAGGAAAAAGGAAGAACATAAACTGCCCCTCCATCCCATTGAGTCAAAAGTATTCGAGTATTGATGAAGTTGAACTGAAGAAGAGGTCCACTACCACATCCTTAACTGATATATCAAGTCCACAATGATTATATCAGCCCTTTTCTAGACGTCTCCGCTTCTCTCTCTAAGAAAACTGCTACAACAGATTATGGTCTTGCAATAGTGCAAAGGCAGCTACCTCTTTGCCTACTCAAGTGTTCTTAATAAATTTTGTCCAGTATATGCAACGATGTATACCATCTAAGTCAGATATAGATGCTTTTTCAAAGACGTAAACGAAGAAGCACCCAGACTGAACCTAACTCTGCAGTAAGAAAAACAAGAATTCAATTACACAGGCATAAACCGCCAATTAATTTGGAATAAAAAAAACATATTATTAACAGCTGTGAATTGTTTTCACTCATGATGATCAGACAACAATCAAGCAAAGATCTAATATTCAGACATGTAAACATAAGACACTACCCCCAATGTAATACCTGCACTAAATCTAAGATACTAGGTTCAACTTAAATGTCTAGCACCAACTTGCTTCAAGCACAACGCAAAACTCAACATGGATGTCAAGAAATCATAAGTTTCAAGCCAGTATATCCAGCTAAATGCTGGTTTAAGGCTTTGCAAGATAACAGGATGAAGTTCCAATAAAGCTGTTTATCATGGCTTGCACAAACACATGCCGACCTCATATGAAGAAGCACCTCGCCTACTCTATGTCACTAATACACAATGCTAAACCTCTCGTGCACACAGAATCAATACAGTGATTCTTATGGCTAGTGTCGCAGAATACAATTCCATACTCGTAAATGACAATGAGTTTCTTCAAGACGCAGTTTAGCACTCTATTCCAGTGCTTTCAGTGTTGAAACAAAACAGTACTGAAAGAGTTGCAAAAGTGCTCACAATCAATGCTATTTTGATTCTACTTTTCCTTAAAATCACAAGATCTCTACTTCTTCACCAGAGTAACTCAACCGATAGAGACTTTTACGCTCCATCAATGACAAACCCATAAATTACAGTACATTCTGAATCTAAAACATCTTCAGCATATCTCTATAGACTTCAGAAAACCATCAGCCTAATCAAGCTTGTAAACATAAACAGCAAAAGTACCAAACATCGCTTCGCATCTACTGATATTCCAAAATCCCACTAACCTAGCATCGAAAAACGAAATCAAGCACTCAAGTAACCATAAACAGGTTTTCCATTACTGCTTCTTTGTCTTTCTTTACCAGCCACACAAATATAGCAAATTTCTAAAACCTCCAACTTCCACAGAAGAGGAAAAATTACAGAAAAAAATCGCCGATGAGAATCATATACCACATTCCTCACAAAACCCTAGAAATCGATCATCACAGGGAAAAGAAAAACGGAGCTAATTGAATGAACATAGACGTAATTAATTCCCGTAAAAACTGCAAATGAGAGTGAGATTAGGGTTAGGGTTAGGGTACGAACCTATGCTTGGGACTTTTCCCGGGAAACTCAGACTGGTATTCCGCGAAAATCAAAAGGATCCTTTTTTTCCCCTTTTGCTTCGGCGGTTGGAGAAGACGACTCTATACAAATTAGTTTTTTTTCTTTCTTTTTTTTATTACGAAAGGAAATTAGGATAGGAGTTACAGGGCGGTGACCTATGGTGGTGACAGCATGCCATCTGACCGTGACTTTTGCTATGATCGGGGTCCCACGGGTAGACTTATTGGGCATTATTACTGGTCGTGGTCGTCATATGAGTTTGTGAATTGTCGTGTTGTGAGACGGCTTTGCCTTTGGGTGGGTTTTCAATTGGATAACGTTCTTTCCACGCAAGCAAAGTGTACGCGGATCATACTCGATCACTTTATAGTATACACCACCACACTAAAAATCGGTTCGGTTTTTTTATTCAAATTTGCTCACCGCTAGCCTCTAGTGATACCACCACCCAATAAAAAATTGTCTCATAATCATGGGCTAACTATGGTTAACCCTTAATAATTATCAGGAAAGAGAAAAAGTAATTTAATAATAATAAAATTAATTTCCATTAATATGAGATTATTCATTAAATAAACAAATTCTAAAACCTTTTATCTTCTAATTGCTTTGACTTTTCTTTTTCTGCTACCAACGTCTTCTACCATCGTCTTCTTTATTTTTTTTTTTTTTTTTCTAGTTCAGTCTCCTCTCAAAGACGTTTGGTTCTTCATCACCATCACTAGCCTCTCCTAATTTCTCATCGAGAACTGCTTCGAGTATAACTCAATTGTTCATCATCTTCATATTCGAATGGACAAATGCAGAAACTCATATGAAAGCTTGGATTACTTCTGCCAGGAACTCTCTACCTCAGCAAAGTGATGTTCCCGGAACTTAATGTGCATATCTTTTTGTAAATTGGTTTAGCCGATTATAGTGATAGCCAGATTCATGATGCAATGGATGTTTTAACTCGTTCATGACCAACTGCAACAGGGAAAACAATATTTGAGAAAATATTTTGGTTCATGGGAATAGAGAGAATCATGTATTGTAAAAGTGTTGGTTACGTTTTTGGCCGGTCTGATTGTCATTGTTGTGAATTACAATTAAGAACTGATCTTTGAGTGAAAGAAAGTGCTATACTACTTTGGTTGATAATCGCATTCTACTTTGGTTGTTCTTTTTCTAACTAAAACAATTGTGATAATCGTTTCATTGCTGTTGGCAATAGATGTATTGACACAATTGTTTTAGTTAGACTGACACAATTGCTTTGGCAATCGTTTTTGGCCGGCCTGATTGTCAATTTGTCACCTTCTACTTTGGTTGTTCTTTTTCTCCGGTTCACTCCCATATATGTCTATATCTTCTTGTTTTACTTTTTTTGTTTTTCTACAAAAAGCCTCACAAGACTAACATAAAAACAACATTTGTTCTTTTCAATTATTATTCATCAAAAATGATAACTTACCAGATCAAAATGAAATATGTCGCTAGATAAATGAAATTAAGGAAACATCCAAGTTGAATGTACATTTCACGAACTGTTCTACGTAAATTTCTCTATCACTTTTATAGTTTGATAGAAGCAATAGACAGACCACAAACAAAAAAACAGACCAGCTACTCATAAAATGGCTTCAAAACTTCTTTTCTTTTCAATTCTTGCTAGCTGCAACATTGGTGCTTACGATTTTGATGGATCTGGAAAATTCAGTTGGAGAGTTGGTCCTTGAGGTCTTAGTTGGGTGATGGCCTATCAATTTTTGACATAAGTAATAGTTATTATTTAGATAAACAAATCTAAAAAAATAAAATAGTAGATACATACAAGAGAGCAAACCTGCGAATACATAAGTGAATAATCAAACATTGGTCGAATAGGTTGGTAACCAAGTGATTGACTTGGAATTGCATGAACAATAGAACCTGTTGGTGGAAATCCATAAGGATAATGCGAGGGAATGCCTTGAGCACCAAAAGTTGTTTGAAATTCAGGACGTATGAAGGGCATATTTGATTGATTTTGATTAACCAATCCAATTGATCCCTATACATTATATACATAGTAATATGAGATTATTTCAATTTTCACAAAATATGAGCTATAGATTTCATAAATGACAAAAATAACCTGAACATGTTCATATGAATTTGAAGGGTCAGTCTTCTCATGTTCATATGAGTTGGGTTCCTGAGAATCTATATATTGATAATGATTGTTAGAATGGTTAGTTATTGTGTAGATAGACAAATAATGCAAGATAAACAATACACACAACATTGTAATTTTCTACTAACATTTTCTTTTAGATGGAGCTTTCCTTTTCTTTGATACAGATACATTTTGTTCTTTAGGGGGTACTGGAGCATCCTCTTGTTCCTGAACATGTTCATATGAATTTGAAGGGCCACTCTTCTCATGTTCATATGAGTTGGGTTCCTGAGAATCTATATATTGATAATGATTGTTAGAATGGTTAGTTATTGTATAGATAAACAATACACAAAGCATTGTAATTTTCTACTAACCTTTTCTTTTAGATGGAGCTTTCATTTTCTTTGATACAGAGACATTTTTTTCTTTAGGGGGTACTGGACCATCCTCTTGTTCCTGCCGTACTGATGAAGATCTCTTTTTTGATTGCTTGTTAGATCCCAAATCATTATTTCTCTTACCTTTACCGCGCCTTCTATGCCTCTTAACTTTTGGATCACGCAAAACCAAATTTGTATTATTTTCATTCACTTGATCGTCTGAATCTATATCACCATTTGTTTCATGTTCTTGTCCAATGGATAAATTGCCATCCAATTCTGCCTCCAACGCCAACAATTTAGACTCCACCAAAGTGGGTGATTGCTTATCATTTGCACCTTTTGCTACAATTCTTTGTGCTATATGAGACAAGTGACTATATTGGAGTGCAGAAGATGCGCTCCGATCACTAAAATTTGCTTGCCCATAACATTCAAAATCAATTCCTTGTCTAGCATCTCGTCTCCATCTTTTTAAATAGTACTTGGATGGTAACGTTGACAAGCCTAACTCACGGAATAATTTTAATGCATGTGCACAAAGAATCCCTTCAAATTGAAATCTCTTACAACTACAATTAACTGACTGATTTGAAGGGGAATAGATGACTGACCTTCTCAAGTTTGGATTCCCTGGTCTTTGAACCACATATGTTTCTATTCTCCCATCATCACTCTCTAATTCCAGTATCAAGTCCAAACATTTTCGAAACTCTTCTTGAAAACAATTGAAACTCGCTTTTGTGTACATCTTTGCTGCTTCAACCTCCACTTTCCAATTAGACAGAAGTTTTCGCTTTCTTTGTGTAGTTGCAACTTCCGCGAGCCTCTTCTTTTCTCTTCGATCAACTAAAGCACGCTCATAGTGTACGACCCACTCACAAAGAATAAGGTTCTTATAAAAGAACTTTTTCAAAGTCTTGTTTATACTTTCACTTCTCTAAGTTGTTGTCATACCTACAAAATGAATGAAATGTCATTTAAACTCCTGATGCATTACTGTATCAACACAAAAGACTTAAAAAAAAAAAACCAACAACCAAGAATGACTACAGAAGTCATCTAAGATAGGTCTAGATTGTAATTTGAAATATCTGGGATGGCTAGGAATCAAAGCAGTACTTGTACTAACTACTAAGTCATCTTGTTTGTCCTGGGGTTGTAGAACATATATTACTAGGCTAGTAGGATTAAGTTGAAGGGTGACTAACATATAGCTTTCTTTGTTTCCTTTACATGTTTATTAAATAATTTAACCAGAAAGCTTGATCTACATTATAAGAAAAAGAAAACGATAAAAAATAATTTAACCAAACAAAAATTATCATACCTGCACAAAATTGGATCGGCCATAGATTTGTGCCCACTTCTCACGCAAGTTATACAAGTCTTTTAGCCACTCATTTTCTTTCAAATATAATAATCAAGTAGATCTTTCCAACTTGATTCAAACTCTTCAACACTCTCTGGATCATATATGCAACTTTTGAAAGCTTGTGAAAATGTCGAGAACTTCGTAAAGACTTGATTCAAGTGTTTTGCAGCATTTTGATATATGTGCCACAAACAAAGACGATGGTGAGAATTAGGTAGTACTTCCCTAATTGCACTAGCAATTGATGCAGCTTGATCTGTAAATATTGTCTTTGGTTTTTTTTCCTCCCATAGCTTGTAGGAAAACATCAAAGAACCATTTGCATGCCTCTGTGGTCTCCCTATCTAATAACCCACAGCCAAATAAAATTGTTTGACCATGATTATTAACTCCAACGATTAGAGCACAAACCATGTCGTACTTGCTGGTTTTGAAGGTTGTATCAAAGACAACCGCATCACCAAATATAGCATAATCGCTCCTTGATTTTCCATCAAAAAAAAAACAACCACATATTTCATTGTCGATGTTTGTTCGAATTGCATAAAAAAATTACTTATCCTCCATTTGCTTCTTCTTAAAGTAATCAAGCAAACATTGAGCATCACCTATTTTCAAAAACTTAGCCTGCCTTCTTTGAATGAAGTTATTGCAATCGGTCTGAAGGAAATTTAGATTTTATAGTCCTCCTGCTTCGACGGGCATGTATGAAAAGATCTGTGATGGTTTGAACCCTGTAAAGTGCATTTGATTCATCAAACCACCTTGAGAAGGTTCTATGGTTCTTTGTGACCTTAAGACATGTGAACTTGATTGAGGAACAAGATCATGGGTATGCTCAGCTTCAAACTTTGTGACAACAAATTTCCCATCTTCATTTAGTTTTATCTGTAGCATTGCCTTACATCCGAATCTTCTTTCTTCTCTTTTCTTCTCTGGAGTGTTCTTTTTTGTATAGAATCCTTCACAAGAGCAACAAAATTCTCTTTTCCATGCCACATCAGTATGCTTATATTTGTTGCTTCTCAGCCTTCGCACGCTAAACCCAACAACTCTAGCATATGAATTATAATAGTCATATGCATCTTGATCACTTTAAAAACTCATACCAAGAACTGGGATATTCTCACCTTCTGCTTGCTTCTTACCATCCAAGATACATAAACCTTCTAAACCAGAATCCACATGTTTAGCATCACTGGGCTCTTGAATATCGTATTCAGGTTCCTCATTAGTCTCACCACCAATCGCATCATCTTCACATCCTCTTTGCTCATTCTCAGTGTTACTACAATGCTGATAAAAAAATTCATCGTCTTTATTTTCCATGAATTTGGTTGTGTGGACTTGTGTCCCTCTGTCAATCTAAATAAAACAATTGCATGTGTCAATATATTTATTGCCAAAAGCAATGAAACGATTATCACTTTTCTGGGTAAAAAATGTTCAGGCGGATTAGAAAGTTTGAGAGAAAGAAAGTGCTATACTGTAAAAGACAAGCGCAAATAAAACAAAATATAGGTGGAGAGCAGAGTAACTTACCGTTGCCAATATAGGTTATGCAGAAGATGAAGAACCAAACAACTGTGACAGGAGAGTGAACCAAAGAAAAAAAAAAATAAAGAAGACAATGGTAGAAGACGTTGGTAGCAGAAAAAGAAAAGTCAAAGCAATTAGAAGACGAAAGGGTTTAAGATTTGTTTATTTAATGAATAATATGATATTAATGAAAATTAGTTTTATTATTATTAAATTACTTTTTATCTTTCCTGATCATTATTAAGGGTTAACCATAGTTAGCCCATGGTTATGAGTTATCATACATGACAGTTTTTTATTAGGTGGTGGTATCACCACTTAGGGGCTAGTGGTGAGCAAATTTGAATCCTCGGTTTTTCGGCACAAATCGCAAATCGAATTTAGAATTACATGTTTATCGTTTGAAATTGAAATTTAATAGGAATATTGAGAACCGATAGGATTGGTTCATCAATATTTTAATTCGATTCATTTCAATTTTAGTTAATTAAAATGTTGACTTTAATGAATTATATAATGTGTAATGAATTCTCTCTGTCACCAAAATCAATTGTATATGATTTAAGTTAATATCTAAAAGTTTAGTTTGAACTAGAAAAACATGCATTGAAAGATAAAAGAGATTACAAAAAATATTACAATGATCATATCCTACGCAATATCATATATAGAGCTTTATGCTCCTCCCAAACTCTAGCCATCAAAGCTAGATGGCAACAATATTATATGAGTTCAATAAACCTAGTCTGGATCCAACGCTCTCTCACGAAAGTGCACAGTGGTCTATGGCACTATTATGTTGGTACTAGGGGAGTATGATGGGTGAGGGAAGATGCATGTCTGTGGTGTTTTCTCAATTCTCTTGAGACATAGGTCGTCGTGAAGTGATTGTCACTGCGTCTTTGAACGGAAGAATCATTGGTCCTCATTAGAACCTCAATGGGACGCTATCTGAGGGTGAACCAATTTGAGCTTAAGCAGGGTGTGGTTAAGCGATGTGCTCGAGATGTAGTGGATGTGCGGTGACAGTTATTGACCAATCGGAGGGGACTAAGGCTGAATTTGAGTTTCACTATGGCAAGATTAATAGGCTGCAGGGCTTGTGCTTTGTTCATGCATGCTCTAACACGGTGTGATCAGTTCCTTGTCAAGTAAGTGGCGGTTATGATGGCGACAACGTTGGTGAAGTACTTGGTTGTCACGCCCCAACTCAGACAATATGACTTTTATTGTAGAAGATAAGCATAATAAAGGGAAAAATGCACAGTCAGTGTCTGAAGACTCTGAGGACTGTCAAAATGATACCTGGACTTTTAAACGTATCAATGTGACACCTGGACTTATAATTTGTTGTCAACGTTGTACCTACGTCAAGTTTCCGTCACGGCTCCGTCAATTTTGATCACGTGTGACGCACGTGAGGCTGAAAATGAGGGCAAAAAGGACTTTTTCACTCCATCAAATCCTAAATGAATAATTTCAAAATTGAAAATAAAAAAAGAATAAATTATTATATTGAAAATAAAAGTTGAATAACAAAATCCCCCCTCCTCCCCCACAGCTTCAGCGTCCTCCTCCTCCGCCGCTGTCGTCACGTCAGTAACAACAGCAGTAGAAGCATCAGCAATCGGCACCGTCTCTCGCTCTCTCCTCCGACCCCCCTATATACACCATTGATCTGAAAACTCAGACCCTGCCAGCCCCCGCTCTCAGATCATAGCTCCAATCCCACCGAACCATCCCTCTCCATTGTTTCCAAACACCAGCCCCAATTCAATTTCAAAGAAACAAGCGTTCAATTTCCCAAACACCAGCCCTAATTCAATTTCAAAAAAAGAAAAAAAAATGAGAAATGCAAAGCTTCTCCCTTGTTCGATTCACTTCTAAAACACAGAGCCAAGTCCAACTTGTTTATGCAAAATCATTCAACCCATTTCAACTCCCAAGTCCTCTCGATAATGTGTGGAGGTGCTATTATTTCCGATTTGATCCCGTCGACTCGATCCTGGCGAGTCACCGCCGACTTCCTCTGGCCCGATCTCAAGAAATCAAAGCCACCCAATCAAAGACCACAAAACCGCCATAAACGTCATGAACCGACATCCATATATAACATTCTCTAAGTCTGCCTCAATTCCCTCTAATCTACTCGGTGACTTCTGCGAGGCGCCGGAGTCGACGGCGATAGTGGAAGGGATCAGCGGCAACGAGGAGTGCTGTGGGGCGGAAGAGATGCCAGGCCTAGACTCTGGAGTTTGCAGTTATGGAGACAATGAACTTGAGAGCATGAGGATTGAACACAGAGAAGCCATGCAAGTGTAAATTGGGCTTTGAAGTTGTGATCAGAAGTGGTGGTGGTGTTCTGCTGATGGGTTTTGAGACAGAGGGCGAGGCAATGTCATGAACGGTACCCGTTGGTTCAATCAGTTGGGCGAGTCGGTTTCCAGCTTGACTCAGTTAACCACCAATTTGGAATGGGGAAGGAGAGAAGAAGAACTTATCGATGATGAATGAGAGAAGAAGAACTGGTCAATGATGAATGAGAAGGAAGAAAAAAATTCTTTCTTTCTTAATTATAGAATTAAGTTAATTATTTATTCATATTAAATCAAGGTTAAGATAAAAAGCAATTTACATTTCAAAAAAAAAAAAAATTGAGGGTACATCAGTCATTTAGCTCTCATTTTCGGCCTCACGTGCATCACACGTGGTCAACTTAACGGTACCATGACAGAAAGTTGACATAGGTACTACGTTGACAACAAATTATAAGTCCAGGTATCATATTGATACGTTTGAAAGTCCAGGTATCATTTTGACAGTCCTTAGAGTCTTCAGACACTGACTGTGCATTTTTCCCCATAATAAATGAACAAAAGAATATGATAGTTTGCTGTTTTCAAAAAATTATGCTGCAAAAATTCTAATGCATAGGGCTGACTTTGTGGTAGCATAAATCTTTCGTATGAACTCCAAAAAGAGCAGGGCTAGATTCATTTGAAAGTTGGGAATGCCTACTTTTCAAGTACTGGTGCTTTCAAGAAATATTGAATATAGAAAACTATAAAAAGAAACAGAAAGAACAAGACAATGTTGCTGTGTTCAAAATTTCCTGCAGCAGACTTGCAACTTTGAAAAATCATAACTAATTATAGAAAAATTGTTTTTAGGAAATTCCAATTCTGAAATTATCTTTAAAATGTCTACTGCAATTTTTAAGAAGACAACAATTTTAAATTTCCAACCAAACGGTATAGTTTTCAATAAAATTCAACTGTGTTAGAAACTCAGAAACACAATTTCAGATTTGCATACCTTTGTTCTACCTTGAGTTTAACCAATGAATCCTAAATAGAAATAACTTGCAAAAAAACAAACTCTCTCTTAGCCCTAGCGCCGCGAGAGAGACCCTACACCACCAAACATTATCATGTCCGGCGGCGGCCACGGGTAGCGCCGCTGCTTTATTCATTGCCCAGGGTTGAGGTCTGGAGAAAAGATGTTGGGCTCGTGGTTTGGCTGGATGGTTGGCGGCAGATCTGGGCGGCATCTCTGGGAGTTGTTTTTCTGTGCAGATCCGGCGAGGGAGTTTTGGAGCGTCTGGGCGGGTCAGAGGCTTCCGGGACCGGCGCGGGGAGTTGGGATCGTGGCGCTTCGGACAGTGGGAGGCTGCATTGCTTCTTATTTAGTGGCGGCGCGGGCCGAGGCTGCTTTGATCTAGGCGGTGTGGGCCACCACGGCATGGGTTGTGGTGGCATGGGTCGCGGAGGCTGTGGCAGCAGATCGGGGAGGCGGCGTGGTTGAGCGGTGATGCACCAGAACGGTCTCATTGATCTACTGGGTGGATGGAGATGCATGGTTTGGATCGGGCCAGTTCGGCTGGGCCTTGGGTTCAGCATTTTGTCTCTTTGGGCTGCTCTTTTTGGTTTGCTGGATGTTGGGCTGGAGAAAAGATGTTGGGCTCGTGGTTTGGCTGGATGGTTGGCGGCAGATCTGGGCGGCATCTCTGGGAGTTGTTTTTCTGTGCAGATCCGGCGAGGGAGTTTTGGAGCGTCTGGGCGGGTCAGAGGCTTCCGGGACCGGCGCGGGGAGTTGGGATCGTGGCGCTTCGGACAGTGGGAGGCTGCATTGCTTCTTATTTAGTGGCGGCGCGGGCCGAGGCTGCTTTGATCTAGGCGGTGTGGGCCACCACGGCATGGGTTGTGGTGGCATGGGTCGCGGAGGCTGTGGCAGCAGATCGGGGAGGCGGCGTGGTTGAGCGGTGATGCACCAGAACGGTCTCATTGATCTACTGGGTGGATGGAGATGCATGGTTTGGATCGGGCCAGTTCGGCTGGGCCTTGGGTTCAGCATTTTGTCTCTTTGGGCTGCTCTTTTTGGTTTGCTGGATGTTGGGCTGGAGAAAAGATGTTGGGCTCGTGGTTTGGCTGGATGGTTGGCGGCAGATCTGGGCGGCATCTCTGGGAGTTGTTTTTCTGTGCAGATCCGGCGAGGGAGTTTTGGAGCGTCTGGGCGGGTCAGAGGCTTCCGGGACCGGCGCGGGGAGTTGGGATCGTGGCGCTTCGGACAGTGGGAGGCTGCATTGCTTCTTATTTAGTGGCGGCGCGGGCCGAGGCTGCTTTGATCTAGGCGGTGTGGGCCACCACGGCATGGGTTGTGGTGGCATGGGTCGCGGAGGCTGTGGCAGCAGATCGGGGAGGCGGCGTGGTTGAGCGGTGATGCACCAGAACGGTCTCATTGATCTACTGGGTGGATGGAGATGCATGGTTTGGATCGGGCCAGTTCGGCTGGGCCTTGGGTTCAGCATTTTGTCTCTTTGTGCTGCTCTTTTTGGTTTGCTAATTTGGGCTGGGTGTTTTTCCCTCAGCCTCTAGTATGAATTTAGCTTAGTCTTTTTTCAATAATTTCCTTGTTAGGAACCTAGGCACTTTTGTGCACCCTATGTAACTATAGCGCCTCTGGAGTAGTACCGAAAGAGGATTCTCGCTATGTCTACGTACTTAATTGTCTAATGAGTGGATCTATAGCTATATACCATTGTGGGTACTACCACTAACTTCTTGTCTATGGAGGAAGGGTATGTACTGGCCTATTCTGGCTTGTGATGCAAAATATTGGCACCCAATTTGGGTTTGATTCAAAAAAATGAATCGTAAATAGAAGAGCTGGAAATTAATAGACACAAACCAAAAAAAACTCAAAATCAATTGAAAGACAGAACCATTTAGATGAACATAGCAAGAATTTTGGAAAAGAATGAAGTTATATTGCAGCAAACGTAATTTACGTATAGATTACAATACAAAACTTTCTTGATACTTCCTCATTCTCAGAACTAAAACAAAAGGTTGAAACTATTATTTCAAAAGCAACAATACATACTACTATACAACTACTAACATTTGATCTTATTCATAAAAAAAAAAATAATAATAAATAAAAAACTAAACAAGACAAGCCACAGACTTCCTTCACATTATTCACAAAGCTCTTCAAAAGAAAAAGTTAAACTTCATGTTTAGTACATGCAATATTTGAGTAGAGGTGAGCAACAATAGCTCAGTAGAACGCTAAGCCTCTTTAAACAACATAAATCAGCAATAATAATTAGGGCTGGGCACGGGCCGAAATCTTGGTAATCCCGATCCCGGGCCCGGAATTATTTGTCGGGACGGGCCGGGACGGTTAAGGCTATTTTGAGAAGTGATCCCGACGGGCCCGAACCCGATCGGTATCGGGCCGGGACCGGGCCCAATCCGGGACATCCCGTAAAAAAAAAAAAAAAAAATTCCTGCAATTTCTCAGTTTTGCATTTCTACTTTTCCATTAAAGCAAGCTGCAACTCAAAGAAGACCAAACTGCCAAAGTATCAAAGCAAGCTGCAACTAAAAGCTAAACAAGAAGAAAAACATGATGTAATAAGCTAAACAAAATAGATGCAGCAGCTTCACTTCCAGAAGGTTGACTTGCAGCAGGTTCACTTACAACTTCACCTTGGCTTGCAGCTTCGAGCAATGCAGGAGAAGCTGGTGATGTGGCTGTTGAAGAATCCTCAAGACCAGAAGCACCTGGTCAAGGTCGAGTTGTTTTCTTCTCCCTAGCCATCACCTTCTTGAAGGTAGAAAACTATAGATGTTTCTAGGAATTTAATTCAGCGCCAAAACAGGGAGAACACAACCCAGGTCATTTTCCCCTCCAAAACTCGATCTTCACGAACTCAACTGTAATCTCACAAACCCAATCGAACAAATTGAACTCCTAATCAGCTAATCCTACACATGTAATCTCACAAACCCAGTCGAACAAATTGAACTCCTAATCGGCTAATCCTACACATGTAATCTCACAATCCCAATCAAACAAATCAAAATTGCAAAACCATCGGCAAATCACAAATGAAATCGGTGTTTGTCTATAAAGTATAAATTGCAAAACTGTAAGTACGAATCCATGGCTTACACGGCGAAGCTAACGGCGGAGAAACCACTTCCCCGAGCTGACGACGGGACCGAGTGAGCGACACCGTATTTCTTGACAAGCGAAGTGGTGTCTCAGCGACCAGGAAGGCAGGAACTTTGGGAAATTGGGAATGGGTCGGTGTATCGGTGATGCTTATGAACTGAATTGATGGAGCCTGGAGGAGTGGAGGTGAATTGCAGAATTGGGAACTCTTGCTCGGTGAAGTGGTGACGGAGAGGTCGAAAGGAATGAGTTGCAGATTTGGTCAAAGTCTCAAACCGACTGAAAAATAAGTTGTTTACTTATTTTGTAATACATCGGGCAGGGACGGGCCTTTGCGGGATTCCAACCTTCTGGACCGAAGCCCGTCCCGTTAAAACGGGACGGGTCGGGACGGGCCCAAACAGTGAATTTTGAAGATTTCAAACTGTTCCGTCCCGGCAATTTTCGGTACGGGACCGGTTCGGGTTCGGTTTTCCGATTTCAGGTGCCCAGCCCTAATAATAATGCATGTATGCAATGATACTTTCACCTATATACATGTTTAACTCACATGCTAAAACACAAAGAGTCTACATGTCTCATACCATGTTATTTACCCTTTCGAGGTGACTCTAGATGAAATAACATATGAACTAACCCCATAATCCAAGCCATGATTCCCTTTTTGCTAGTCATCTTGCTTAATCTCGATCACCAAAATCGTACAGCCATATTAGCCCACATGAAATTTGGTCCATACGGATTAAGCTCAACTATACAAAAGAATACTCCCACAGATTTCATTCCCAATTCTATCAAAATCACCCCCCCCCCCCCTTATTTTATGAGAATTAATGAACATGCTGATTAAATAAGATAATGAATAACAAATAACACCCATTCACTAATTCAAGAATCAAGTTTCATAATGAAAATTACGTATAGCAAAACCAAAGCCAAGAACACAATAAATTATATAAAGGTTCCCTGAGATCCCTTTACCTAGCTCGTTTCAGAAGTTAGCTTATACTTCTCAGGTTTCTCCTTAGTGTCAGTTACTGTCCTTGACTTCTAGATTACTAACTCACTCCTTTTGTGTCAAAACAAATGTAGAGAATTAAAAGAAAAAAATAGAATAGACCTGGAAATTTATAGTGTAAGGTAAAAGTTGATTTTGGATAAACATAGGAGAGTAAAATTGAATACCAAAACTGCTAGCTTCCTCCACGTTTTGGTATGGACTGCCACCTCTTGATTCTAGGTTTCCACCACATGCTTCTAGGGATCCACCTCCTGCTATTAGCTTTGATGAATCACAAATTGGGTTTCCTGACTCTCCAAGGCTCTTCAACAATTTCGACAACTCCAGCTTCTAATATTTTCCTTATTAAGTTGTACGTCTATGGCAGTGGGTTTGATCAATATTAAAGCAAAAATAACAATATTTAACTATCTATTTTACTTTCCTATTAGTAGCAAAAAGTACAAATTATCACATCGGTGGTTGGGACAAGGATGAAGTTGGCAGCTGGTGGGGTGAAAGTTTGGCTAGGGTTTCTAATTGTAACCCTAGAATGGTGGTGAACAACCAAGTGATTGAAGCATTGGCTCACTAGCAACGAGCTTTACTTTTTCATTCTCTGGGGTTCTCACTCTTGGAATTATAGAATATGCTAGCTTTGACTCTATCTACTATTGTGACCACATTGGTTACTCCCTCCCAAATAATTGGAGCTCGACACACGATCTCGGTGGAGTTGGTGAAGCTTGAGAAGGAGCTAAACTTGATGGAGATGGTGTAATTTTCTATTTGAACGAGGGATTTGTGCTTCCAAATACTAGTGGGACAGTGTGTATCTCTCTGGTCGATCAAGAAGAGGAGAGGTAGAGCAAGAACCCAAGAACAAGACAAAGGTTGCAAGTTCCTCAACTTTGACTGAGCCAAAATCCTGTAAGAAGTGAATTCCTCGTAAGTTGGAGATAACTGAGGTTGTTGAGAGGATCGATGTATCTGATTCACATGAAAACTGAAGAATCGGAGGCTCCTCTCTTTTTGGAGTTAGGACCTACATCAGCTCATACTTGAGAAATGTCGCCCGCCACATTTTTTCTGTCGATTTTTTATGGATAGTGTGGGGTAGTTTTTGGATGTGCTCCAAATGGTTCTTTAAAAATATTGAATTGATTAGGTAATGATATTTTTGTTAGCCTCACGAGATGAATCATTATGTGTAATTTCGCTAATCAATATTTAATTAAGCTATTTTAAGATATAAAGGGATAATTGTGTAACCAAAAATAGAGGGGTTTAAATTTAGGCCTCATCAAAAAGCCCGCGGATCAAGTGGGCCGATGGAGACCCGCCAGCCCGGAGGGCCAAAAGCCCGGCCCGGTGGGTAGAGGGCCGGGCTTGGTTTAGGAGTTTGAAACCCGGCCCGGCCCGTAAAAGCCCGTTAGGCCCTGCCCGTAAAAGCCCGCAAACAAAAAAATATTATATAAATAACACAGACACTGTTGTGCAGAACACCTAACTTCGCTGAATTACTAGGAACTTCTCAGATGCAATTAGGATCTGTACCCTATATGCACAGAAAGCCCCATGTGTCTAGTTTCTGAGGAATTTTACGGTTTGCGATTCCGACTTTTGTAGAAGGAGTTATGGCAATTTAAGTGAAGGCAGTTCAGCTTGAACGAGAATCTGCAACACATAAACTGTTGTGCAGAACACCTAACTTCGTTGAATTACTGGGAAATTATCGAATAGAATTAAGAGCTGTGCCCTATATTCACGGAAAGCCCCATGTGTCTAGTTTCTGAGGAATTTTACGGTTTGCGATTCCGACTTTTCTAAAAGGAGTTATGGCAATTTAAGTGAAGGCAGTTCTGCTTGGAAGGGAATCTGCAACATCTTTTACAAGTTCATGTCTAGAACCGAACTTCGCTGAATTACTGGGAACTGCTCGGATAGAATTAGGAGCTGTACCCTATATGCACGGAAAGCCCCATGTGTCTAGTTTCTGAAGAATTTTACGGTTTGAGATTCGGACTTTTCTAGAAGGAGTTGTGGCAATTTAAGTGAAGGCAGTTCAGCTTGGACGGGAATCTGTAACATCTTTTACAAGTTTATGTCTAGAAGGCCCAGCATATATATTTGGAAATCTTCCGTGTGCCACATCATCATTATATGTGTGTGTGTGTCTCTTTGTGTGAGTGTGAATTTGTTGTAATTTGGCTTATGGTGAAATTGGACGTTCTCATACTTCTATATAGAATATGTGTATATATATTATACATGTCATGACTACGGTTGACCGATTCGATCGGATTCGAAAATATGGTGAAAGTAGCTAAACTTTTTACCACACTGATAATTTATTATAATAATCTCATCCAACGGTCGGTTTTTCCATTTTATTTGAATTGATAGATGTTGCCCTTTGGAGTGTATGATATATAAATATAGGTTTATAAGAGTAACTAAGTTTGACCTAGCTGATCGAATTCGAAACGAGAACCAAATTGGCTGGATTTTCTACAACCACCATAAAACATTACAATCTCTCAATCGAGCGGTTGGTTTCTCCGAATTCATTTTCCATTTCATGGTTGTTTTAGAATGAACCTCAACAATTTAAATACAATGTATAAGTCAATACAACTTTAGGAGGCAAATTGGTATAGGCCAACGTCTTTGTAATTAAAATTAAAGTTTTTATCTTATGTTCACGCACATCCATCGATGGAAGATTTACAGATGTGATGTGAAAAAATAAGTACGTTTCGCGGTCGTCATGCCATCGGTCAACTAAGAAGACATACAAGTGACGACAGTTGACCAATTCGATCGGATTTGAAAATATGGTGAAATTGGCTAAATTTTTTACCGCACTCATAATTTATTGTAATAATCATATCCAACGGTTGATTTTTCCATTTTATTTGAATTGATAGAGGTTGCTCTTTAGAGTGTATGATATATAAATATAGGTTTATAAGAGTAACTAAGTTTGACATGTTGATCGAATTCGAAACGAGAATCAAATTGGCTGAAATTTTTACAACCACCATAAAACATTACAATCTGTCCATCGAGTGGTTGGTTTCTCCAAATTCATTTTCCACTTCATGTTTGCTTTAGAGTGAACCTCAGCAATTTAAATGCAATGTATAAGTTATACAACTTTAGGAGGCAAATTGGTATAGACCAACGTATTTCTAATTAAAATTGAAATTTTTATCTTATGTCCACCCACATCTATCGATGAAATATTTACAAACGTAATGTAAAAAAATAAGCACGTTTCGCGGTCGTCACGCCATCGGTCAACCAAGAAAACATACAAATGATTACGGTTGACCAATCCGATCGGGTTTGAAACTATGGTGAAATTGACTAAATTTTTAACCACACGTATAATTTATTGTAATAATCACATCCAACGGTCAGTTTTCCTATTTTCTTTGAATTGATAGAGGTTGCTCTTTGGAATGTATGATATATAAATATAGATTTATAAAAAAATTAGTGTCTTTAAATATTTATTATAAATAATGCCCACAATGCCCGTCCAGAAAAAGTCCGCAAGGCCCACTTTATATAGACGAGCTTTGATATTTTGATTTACAATAAAGCCCGACCCGGCCTGTCATTATTTAAAAATACAAATAAGGCCCGACTCAAGCCCACTATGAATAAGGTGGCCCGGCCTGACCAGTTGACGAGGCCTAGGTTTAATTGCATCGCACTGCCCAAAGAAATGTGGTCATTTGGGGTGGGGGGGCCATAGGCTCACACTCTCCTAAACGTGGTGATCAGAAAACAGTCGGAAGTAATTAGTTAATTACTAATTAGGGTGGTCAAAACCAAAAAGACACAGAAGAATCATAGGCGCGTAGCCATAGATATTAGATAGCCTGTTGATGTTGATATCAAGTAATGATGATGGAAATTCGCCGGAACTTTTCTCATCTTTTCCAATTTCATTTCTTTTAAACTGAAATAGTCTCTTAATGACAACACTCTATACACACATACCAATTCAGGAAGACAAAATTGAAGTCTCGCTTTCTGAAGTTACTTGTTTTCCACTGCTCCTTCTTTTTCTTCTTCTTCTTCTTCTTCTTCTCTCCTGTTTAGGACCAAAGTAGACATGGGAAGCGTCACTGAGGAAGAGCTGGTTCAAATGGTGACAGACTTCATTGAATCTTCAGAGTCAGTTCCTGACTCATTATCTTCTCCCAAATCCCCTCGTCAATCCAAGTCTCTAACTCTACAGGTACATCTACATTTTCTTCTAGTTTTGGTCTTCTATATATGTTCTTGTGTTGATCCAAAAAAAAAAAAAAATCTCCTTGTGTTGATCATCTCTTTATTTCTTGTTTGGTGACTAATGCTATGATGTGTTTCTTTTTTGATTGTTTAATTAGGAGATAATATGGAAGGCAACACATCATGAGAATGAGATACTTGACAAAATATCAATTTATTTGAGGGACATAGAGAGTATGATTGATCAACCCAAGAATCTGAAGAACAAATGGGTTGTGATGAAACTGAAAATGGATGGTTATGAAGCCTCTCTTTGTAAAACTTCATGGGTTTCTTCTGTTAAACTCCCCAAAGGTATTTCATCTCTCTCTCTCTCTCTCTCGCTGACATTATTTTCTTGATCGAGTACCCATTTTTTGATTATGATGGGTTTTTCTTGTTTCAAGTTTATGAATTTACAGATGACTATGAATATGTTGATGTTATGATGAAGGACAACAATTTACTCAAGGTGACAAGGCTAATAGTGGACATGGATTTCAAGTCACAATTTGAGCTTGCAAGACCATCACCAAGCTACAAAGAGCTGAAAGACATTTTGCCAGACATTTTTGTTGGGACTGAAGAAAAACTTGACAAAGTCATATCTCTGGTTTGCTCAGCTGCGAAGAAATCTCTCAAGAAAATGGGTCTTCATGTTCCTCCATGGAGAAAAGCCCCCTACATGCAATCCAAGTGGCTCTCCAAAGATTGCAAGAAAATCTCAATCTCACCCACAAACATGGAATTGGGTATCATCTCGCAAATGCACTAGTTGGAAAATGAGGCAGTTTTTTTTTCAGCTCTAGAGAAGAGGAACAAATGGTTCAAAAAAAAAAAATGGTGATTTTGACACCCTTTGAGTTTTGACTCATGAGATGGTCATTCTAAGTTTTAGTTAAAGGGGATTCTAAAATTTTTAGTTTAAGTTTTAGTTGTAAATTAGTTTTGAGATGGTCATTCTAAGTTTTAGTTAAAGGGGATTCTAAAATTTTCATCGATTCGGTAGATGGTGATGGTTCCGTTTCTTGACATATTAAGATGTTAATTAATTCAGGATATTAAGACTCTTATTACTGGACTCTCTTTTATCATTTTTGTCATATTTTATAGTGATCAATTTTATTACCGATAAACTTGCGCACCTTGGACATGAGTCTAATATTGTTATCGTTTGGTCTAATTGCATGCTCTTATCTGTGACCCTAGCATTCTATTTAGATCAACCGGACATGAATTATAGTAGTGCTTTTTAGCTGTAAATTTTTTTTCTTCATGAAAAAAAAAAAAAAAAAAACCAATTTTCTTTTGAGTTTATTTTTCTTTTTTTTCCATTAGAGGCGTTAATTTCAAAAAAAAAAAGAAAACGCTGAGTTTACTATTTGTTGATCAATGGGAAAGTTAGCGTCTAAACTCACTGGAAA
Organism: Rosa rugosa; assembly: GCF_958449725.1. Classification (NCBI taxonomy): domain Eukaryota; kingdom Viridiplantae; phylum Streptophyta; class Magnoliopsida; order Rosales; family Rosaceae; genus Rosa; species Rosa rugosa. Next base: position 31,552,626 of record NC_084822.1, read on the forward strand.
AAGGAGAAATTGCATCATTTGTTACACGACAAGAGGGTAAAAGAGTCTTTGGGACATAAAGGAGGGATGAAACTTGGGAGGCAAGTCACTGAACGAAAGAGAACTAGATAACGTCTCCATGCTTACCCGCACTTGATTTTTTTTAATTTTTTTTTAATAAAAGAACTGTGCAACTATCCTCGTGCATTCATTCATAAAACTGCTGAATATAATGACGGGGTCGTAAAGCCTAAATTCTGCATTTGATTCTTTGAAATATTACAATTGTAATAGAGTATCTCCAACAACTTTTAAGGTTAAAATTAAAAAAATATGATGGCACATACATTAGCTAATTTTGCTTATGAAACTGATGTAAATATTGAGTGGCATGCTCAAGCTCCAAAATTAATCCTGAATGCACTCATTTACGATTTTAACCATCGTCATTAGTTGAATAAAAATGGAGAGCTCTATTCATACCCCCTAAAATGGTATTTGGACCTCCAACAACTTTTGAAAGTTTTTAAGTCCAACTTTGCCCTTCTAAAAAACTTAACAAAATGAAAAATAAAAAATATGAAATAAAATATGCACCTTGTCTTCTCTCTCCTTCACCTCCCTCATTCTCTTGCAGCCATAAATAAGGATTATTCAACAACTTCGATTAAGATAGAGTGTTAAAGATCACAAGTAAAGAGAGTGACAAAAAACATAGAGACGAAGAATTAAGAAAATAATGAATGTGAAAACGCCTTCTATTGCCTATTCTTTTTGTTTATGGGTTGACTTAATTAAGTGCTTCATTTTATGGAGGTGACGTCAATTGTTATCTTGGTTTGTATTCATACTTTTTTCTTTTGGCTTTTGTAGACTATGCTACTAGTCTGTTTTGAGAAATTGATTTTGATAATAGTCCTCATGTAGTATTTAAAATTGCACAATTTATTAAGAAATGGAATGAGATTCATAAGGATTTTATTGCTCGCAACTCATCCAAGCTTACAAGGATGAATGGTGTTAAATCGTAGCTATGACCTAGGTTTTAAGTTATAAAAGAAGACAAATTATTGGTAGATGTGTATTTTGAAAAGAAAAAAAAATTGTGTGGAGACAAAGAATGACAAGATTGGAAGTCTTGTGCAAATTTTAGTAGGGAAGATTCAAATGACAATTAAGGAGATATGAATAGAGTGCCCCTGAATAAAAATTCAAGCTTTTCTATATAATGCTAGGATACTTGATTAGACTACAACACGAAGTTATGCAGATTATGCAGATGAAGTGTCCACATACATCATTAGGAAGCAATTGCCAGTCTGCCACCCAACCAATGTGCCTATCAGCGTAATTTTGATCTTAATATAAGAAAGTTCTATAGTACATATCAGTATGTCATACTCACATTTACAAATGTGACAACAAATTTGTTGTCATTGTGGTAACTTGAGTCCTATTTTGTGTAATCTTAGTTCTATTAATAGTAATTACATCACCTACGACATTGTTACAAATTTTTGAACAAATTTGTTGTCAATATTGTAATTTTGGTTTAACTATATGTAAATAGTGTAAACGAAAGTAGTAACTTTGTTCTCAATATTGTAATTTTGATTTATATAAATTGTAATTTTTGTTCAAATAGATGTAAAATCAAAAGATGATCCCTAGCTCATTTTCTAGAACAGAGAACATAATATAATCAACTCCTCTCTCTCTCTCTCTCTCTCTCTCTCTCTCTCTCTCTCTCTCTCTCTCTCTCTCTCTCTCTCTCTCTCTCTCTCTCTCTCTCTCTCTCTCTCTCTCTCTCTCTCTCTCTCTCTCTCTCTCTCGGGGAAACCCTAGAAAGGTCGGCGGCGGCTTCATTGAAGTGAGTACTCTCGTCTGGCGGCAGCTATGGCATTCGGGCGGGCACGTTGGCCTTACCAATGACGCGTGATCTGTTGCCGGACGGGACTCGATGCTAGCGTTCTAGAGGCTCTGGTGTGGGTGTTTGCTCGAATGTTTTGCAGGTGGTTGTCGGCTCCGGATCGATGGAAATCTCTGGGGTGCATGCGGTGCAGTATGGTGGGTCTCGTTTGCAGATCGACGGCGTTGCAGATTGAGGGCGCTGGGTCGGGGCAGGTTCGATTTCGGGGCGGCGCTGGATTGTGGAGCGTTAGGTCTTGGTGTCGTGGCGGTTTCGACTTCGGCGGCGGAATCGTGGAACGCTGGCGGGGTCCGTGCCGGTGGGAATCTTGCCGGAACGGGCGTGGGTTCGGTGGCGGCTGAGGGCTGCTGTGCTTGCCGCACGCGTTTGGAGATGAAAGTTGGTCTGGGCCAATCTCGGCTTGTTGGGCATTGGGTGGGCCTGTTTTTGGAGCCTCTTGGGACAGTAATTTGATGGGCTAGGGTTTTGCTCTCAGCCCATCCCTATGTTTGTCTATTTACAATAAGGTTCCGTTTCCAGGGACAGTCTAGGCACTGTTGTGCATCTAGTTGTTGCATTTGGTCTGGTCTTGTCGACTTAATTCTCAGTGGATCTAGTTGTACACCAATTGAGGTCTCTAAGCAACTAGGTTTATTGGTTATGAGTTAGGTTGGGTGGGCCAGATCCTTCTAGCGCCTCCGGCGTAGTACCAAAGGGGGATTCCCGCTATGTCTACGTATTGATTGTACAATGAGTGGGTCTATGTTTCTATGTACCGTTGTGGGTACTACCACTATCTTCTTGTCTGTTTTATGGCAGCGGAAGGGTATGTAATGGCCTATTCTGGTTTTCGATGAATATATTTTTGCCTACTGGCTCCATTCTAAAAAAATATATATGTAAAATCAATGTATGATAAACATCACAGTATCATAGCTTGTCTCCTTAATATATTGTCGTAATTTTAAAAAAAATGTTGACATGCATATAATCAATATTAAGTAAATAACGTTTCGAATATCTAACGATTCAACGGATCCAATATAGACCGTACTCAACCCAAATTGTCAAGGTATTGGCCTCTCGCCTTTTTTTGGTCGACTATGGCCCCTCTATTTTAACTTGAAAATTTGTTATTGAAGGATTAGGAATTAATCAATATTTCAGATAATTTTTCAGGAGAGAAGATAATTCTATTCATCAATCTTTTCCTGGTTAAAGATCTGCAAGCCAGCAACAATAAATTGTAATGGCTGTCCAATTTATTAGTCATTATCCTTGGAAACAACATTTATAGAGTTATAGACAGTACTGTAATGGAGGAGGTACTGAGAGCAATATCTGTGATAAAGACTGATATCCAGAAGTTTTCAAAGTTCCGTGCTGTACCTGGATGGCTGGATGAAAATTCTTTATCTTATCTTCACATTATCTCTATGTTTAGACTTGAGCCTTGTTATGGTCTTCTATCAGTTCGGTGATGTGACTTAAGCCTGTAACTATTAATTTCTTGAAAATTTCGAAAACATATTAAATTTGTCTTAGACTAATTCCACCAAATCATTTCCATTAGATTCCAGAACTTCATCTCTATCTGAGTTTTTTATTTATATATCTTTGATTATTAAGAAACTCTATCAGTTTTTGTCATCGTATAAAAAGACTGAAGTTTGGTGTTAAGTAGGATGACCACTAATTAATTCTAAATTTTCTCCTTTTATTATCTCCCTAATTAAATCTGACCCTATTTCTGAAGCAAAAGGAAAAATTAATCATACATGAAGTTTAAAAGGGTAATCGACCACTGTTGAGATCTGCTGGGATATTGATCACTTGATCAGTAGCACTAGAAGTGTGGTGTTAGTGTATCACTATTAACCAAACTGCTGATTAGAAGTTTAGAACTGAACCTGCAGAAAATCTAAGATCCTGCAAAGTTAGGGTTCTTGGGTAATGGAAGTCATGAGTTATTTCTCGACTTTTAAGTTGATAAAAGCAAACATGTACTAAATGACTGAGCAGCTCTCGCTTTTAAATGTCAGAGATATAGTGCCCTAACTATGCCCTAGCTTAGCCTCCTCTTAGGCTAGGCTGCTTGCTACTATATCATTTCTCAGCATGGCAGGTACTTATTGCTTGTCCATTTTTGTTCTCATTGAGGCTTTTCAGCTGCTCCCCAAAAATTAGCCAGACATGTATCATCAGTAGTCTATCACCCACAAAAATTGAGTAGGGATCGAATATTTACGTACCGAAGCGTTTCAGATTGATGAGAAGTCAAGAAGCAAAGTGAAGTGGTCAGGTTACCTACTCCATCCAACTCCTCTCGTCTAGCGAGAAGTTGGGTAGGAATTGCAATGGAGATCGAAGCAGAGAAGTTTACCATTCAAAATTGGTCATAGTCTCAGAGACTTTATGTATCTTCATATTCAGCAGTGCAAATGTGACTAGGGGAACACGTGAAGGATAATGTTGGAAAAACTGAACAGTGCTAGATAACTCTTCGGAAATTTAACACTACAATTAGTGGATAGTTCGTATGAAAGAAAAATAAAATAAAATTAGTGGATATAGTTTTACTGGCGTTGCTTAAATAAGATGTTCTCGGTCTTGAAGGACTTGGAAGAAGCTCAAGGAAAAGCTTGTACCAGCTAGCAATGTCGTCTGAATTTAGGAGTTATGTGAATAGGTGTGAATGGACATAGGGGTGATATTTTGTGAACTGAAAACTAAAAGATCGATTGTAAACGCACCAAAGCATCGAAAATTAACAAAATTAAATTACAATGGCTAGTTAGTGCAAGATATTGAACTGAATCACTTCATGCCTCTTGGTTGTTTCATATGATAAACACTGAATCGCTGTACATTTTGCCAGGGAGAGCTTCTAATGAGGATTTCATGAAGATTTTCTAATCAACAGTTATGAGACCCATTTTTCAATTATATTTCAGAAAATCAATCGTTAGATGTTTTGATATACATAAGCAGATTACTTATAAAAATTTTCTTCTAAATTGTTAATCGTGAAGGTACTGAACTAGATTAAATCAATGGACGAACTAAATTTGTCGAACATGAACCTTCTATGTTCATAAATGATATATTAAGTCACGACTCACGACTATGAATGCCTTAGCGATTTTCAATTTAATTTGCAGAAATGATCTACTCTTGAATTTCTAAACATCTAACGGTTGATTTACTGAAATGTGATCTAAAAATGAGTCTCATAACCTTTTATTAAAAAATCCTTATGAAATTTTTATTTTGGATAGAAGGATTAAATTTTGTTTAGTCCATGTACTATGACTCTGTCATCGTTTCAGTCCCTGACATTCTAATTTAATCTAAAAAGTCCATGAAGTCACAATTTCCGTCTAATTGGTCCTCGCTGTCCAATTATTCAGTTAACAGGCTGACGTGGCACAACCTTAATTGGCGATGACCTATTAGACGGAAATTATGACCTCAAGGACTTTTCAGATTAAATGAGAATGTCAGCGACTGAAACGAAAAAAGGATCAGAGTACAGGGACTAAACATAATTTAATCCTTTTATTTTAATAATTTTTATTATAGTCCAACTCCATTTTATAAATGTGCAATGTTTCATTTCAAAAAAAAAAAAATGTGCAGTGTTTCTAGGGAGGGAGGAGAATTGTTATCTGTATTACAATGGGCTATGGCAATATTCCCTGCCTTAATAGCTTTTGGTATGTAGCTGACAAATCCGTGTAAGCAAAATATGGACAAGCAAGAAGCCAAGAACCAGAGATGCTGTCAGTCAATCGTAGCTAGCTTAGATGTGCCTCCAAAAACTGTAATGATTAAGCAGCAGCAACAACTGCGCGAAGGGCGCAAAAAATGACGGTCGATCTTTGTAGGTAAGTCGCCTACAGTAACACTGTCGGTTCCATTAAATCGCAGGAACTAGTCATCTCTCTCTCTCTCTCTCTAGCCAATAGTAAGTACATAATGATTTTTTGAAAACTGTTTTTCAAGATTGAATTTCACATTTTTGAATCTCAAAAATGCAACTGGTACAAATATAGACAAAGCTTTAATAAAATCATTTTCAAAATTTATGTACTTCGGAGCAGTATTGTATGATACTAGATGGAAACAGTTCAACCATATGGATCGAACCATATTGTAGTAGCTCTTATTATTAATACTTTATATTGCTTTTGTTGTACTTGTTCATTTTCATTCACGGGGTTTTGGTATTATGTCCCCTCCCATTGGTTGTATTTTTCTAATTATTAGTGAACAAGGCGTGATGACCAACCTCCCACTGGGTTCCGGCCATAAAAAAAATAAAAATAAAAAAAATCACATTCACATTATCAATATACAGCACAATTATAATTACATATAGATAAAAACACTAGTTTAGCAACCTACTACAGTACTAGTTAATTACTTGTCCATATTATATATCATAATTCTATTATAAATGTATAATTTTAGAGAGGCTACATTGTAAATAGGTTTATTATAGATTAGTTTAGTCTATGTAAAAATTTCATTCAAATATATCATTTTATAAATGCAATTAATGTGATTTATTTATTTTTAACTAAAATTTCCATCAAAATCGAAACTTTCTCCGAAATTTCCTTAAATTTAAAGTACCGAAATCAAAACAAAAACCGAAATTTGAAATGTTGATGTCAGTGAGATTGCCGGTCAGTCGTTGAGTTCGTTGATCGGTTAGTGAGGTGGGGTTGTCATATAGAATGCTTATTCTTTTTCCTTTTTTTCTTTTTTCTTTTTGTGAATCTTGTGTATTAAGAACACCTGTTTTACAAGATGTGATATTACACTTTTAAATTTATTTTTGAAAACAACATATCATACGCATTCTACATCTAATTCTACATCTGAAGAGCAAAAAACTGTTTCACAACATGTTATTAAAGACGTCCTTGACTTTGACAATGCTCTATAACATCAGAGCCACTCAAAGGTCACCCATTAGATTTGGTCAACAATTGGAAAGTATTTCTAGCTGACAGTTGGATTTCACATGAGGAAGTGCATTGATGCACTAGACCACTATCGAGCATTGATGTTGGGAAGATTTCAAAATAGTCTAATGCAAGGCTACATCCGTTATCAAATTACTAATAGCATTGAGGTCTAGTACAACACCACAACAATTAGAACAATGAAATCTCACTCTCACCAAGACCTGGAGTGCAACAACAGAAGCTAAGACTACATTTATACTCGCTGATCTCTCACAATATTAGTAAGTACAGATGAATGAATACAGTATATGTATGAAAAGCACCAGGAAGTCCACCAAAAATAGGGGACCGATGACCTTTTGTGTATGAGAAGTTTCGTCTGAAACAACGCAAGAAGATTACTGAAGGTATATGTTAATTCAGGCACTAGGGATAGATCTAGCTTGGTTGGGAAAAGACTAGAGCAAAGATGTGAGATCTCAATCTTTTCTTGTGGTAGGGTATGGGCTGCTATCGACTGGTATACTCCCCACGTAAATGTAAATTACATTTTCCCATCATTTTCACTTTTACTCCAGTAAAATGGTATAGAAAACCATGTGCTTCTGCAGGAACAAGGGCAGCCTCCGATGATCCCTCAGGGCATATATGCAGTTTTTGATACAATTTGTCACAGCTGCTGGCCTAATTAAAATCCCCAAGTAAATCCACAAACATGTATCCACATCACTATTGACTTGCTAGATATACAAAACACTAAAATTTAGATGGCATTGCTAATACGAGCTTGTTTCTGAGCTTCTTCCAAGTCCTTCAAGAACCTGCATTTCCCAGCCAAATTATAATCTTGTATTAGGCAAGTTCAATAAGCCCAATAATTAATTATAATAACCTCACAAAACTACAACATAATAAACTCTTTTAAGCACCTAGAACCCCCTCAAATTCATGTTGCAAACACAGGCTTGAAACTGTGGCCTACAATCCTTACGTGGAAGGAGACTCTAGCAGATAGCTGGGCAGGACTCTCGAAGGGGTTCCAACCCATACCATGTGGGAGCACACCATGGGCCTGAACACTAGACCCTTATTGGTAAACAGTGTATTGAAGACCTCCACTAGCAATTTACAGATTTGTAATCAAAATCTCTTTGCTTCAAGAAGCAGCTATCTACTGTCACAATCTCCCATTATCCAAGGTTGGTTAGGTAAGTCCCAAATATCAACTGTTTGAAGATTTCTATAAACTAAAATTGTGGATGAATTGAACCTACAAGCAATAATGCAACCCAAAGAACTCAAGCTTTGGAAAACCTTAAAAGTAATCATGCCCAAAGTATTCATCCAGCACAAGAAAGAAATGGTATCATGTAAGCATCTAAAGACTTATTTTTTACTACCATGCAATTATTTCAGTGAAAGCATAAATGTCAAAATGAAGCATACCTCTTAGAATTTAGAACCACCGACCCACCAAGTATAAATCGAATTCCAGAATTCGTAGCATTTTGTAAAGCTACAGCACGAGACTCCTCATATGTTGTACCACCCACAATGAAAATGATCACTTCTTGAGGCCTGCTCAGAGATGCAGAATGCATAATTCGGATTATTATCCAAGTCGCTGTATATTTATATTTTTTTAAGTAGCACATTATAACTTCAACAAGAGAAGGTAGAAATCAGACTTATACAATAATGTGAGTACTTCACAATGTAGACCAGACAAAATGAGGTAAATAGACTGAGAAGCGGATAATTCGCAAAGGTCAGGGGGTTAATATCCAAGTGATTAGATGTCTACAAGAAACCTCACGACCGCCATAAGTTGTCTAAAATTACCAGCTTGTCTATGAGAAACAAGCTGGTAATTAGTAACAATCATGGGCTTATATCCAAGTCATTAGAGATGTGTACGATAAACAAGCAAGAAACCTCAACACCAATAGGGTGTCAACAATATACAAACTCATGAACTATAAAGCAATTATGAAAAACAGGGTGATTAAATTTAGGTTCTGCTGAGAGAGAGCATGGCCTCTACAAAGCAATCATTTGCAAGAATCCTTATGAGTAGCTACACATGGAAGAATAAACTATAAATAAGCACCAGGATAGAATAGAGCAGCAATAAAGTGATGGTTTCTAGGCATCTTGCACAGCATTAAAAAAAGAAAAAGAAAAAGAAAAAAAATGTAATTTTTCTGACTGCGAATAATGAGATTGATTCAGCAAAGTTTGAAACTGTCAAAAAAAATGTTACATGTGAATACTTCAGCTGGCACTACTGTGTCAAAACTGACACAACAGAACTGTCACTAAATTATAATAATGAGCAGAAATATATAGATAGATAGAGAAGGGATTGTTTTTATCAGTGGTTAACCTATGAGAAAGGGGAAGGTGGTAGCTGCAGCTTGTCGAGTTAAGTTTTGGTGTGTTGGGGGTTTTTTTTTTGGGGGGGGGGGGAGGGCGATGATTTCATACAAGGTTAAAAATGGGTTTAAACAGTGGAGGTCAAGTGAGCAACAGTAGTAGAGGTCCCAATAGAATCACTCCAAATGTATATATTCCTGGGGAAGAATTACGAAAAATAAGATGTAAAAAGAAGCAACATACCTGCCCTGTTGAAAGTGATTTCCAACAAATGGGTAGTCCACGTCTCTCAGTCGTCCCTTGGTAATACTTTCCATAGTTTGGGAGAGAAGAGGCTGGTGTTGTGTATACACATTCTCAACTCCCTACAGCATCAGTTAAAGATTTATCCATTATACCCAAAAGCAGATCCTATGGTAGAAACTAGAAAGTCAAAAAGTATAACTTTCCGAAACAAACCTTAATCCCACGAGCCATGTTACGTGCAATATTTAAGAAATCTCGATTTCCGAAAAGATCGCCAGTGCGCTTATCCACACCTGCTTGCTTCAAGAGGAACTGGACCAGCTGTAATGGCAAAATAGCAAACATATTAAACCAGTGTATTACTCTAGTAGCCACAGGATAGGTACAGCTGCTGGCATAACTGACGCTCAGATTGAGCTTCACAAAGAAGGGTCAATCTCCAACAACATTTGAGAGAACTTACACACATTAAAGAATGAACCTTCTGTTTATACCTTACTTTTCTTATTCAGACCCGTCAAGCATATCTAAACCCTAAACCCTAAATGAAACCTAAAGAGATAAGCTTTAAGAATAATTGATTATTAGTAGTCACAGACATTAACACCCTTCCCAAACAAAAAATTAAGGAAACAAAGCAGAGGGACAGATCCAAACAGTGATTGCAACAACTTGGTTAAATTACCCCAGGTTTGTACTTGGCAATCTTCGATGATAGTTTGTTGAAAAGTTGCATCAATTGTACAGGGCTCTCCTTCTCATAACGCAAAGCATACAACATTACAAGTCGTAGGCGATCAATATCAGCTACACTTTCATTGTTCAATAGATTTGTCACTGCCTGCAAATTATAAGGGAAAAAGAGGTGGTTGTACTTCAGTTTCATGTTTCCATTGAGATTAAACTCAGTTGGCAACTGGCAGTCAATAGCTAAAGAAGTATCATAGGGACCAAAAGTAGAAAATCAAAGCCTAATATAACTTGTTACAAGAATAGCAAATACAGGAAATAAACATAGACAAACTCATGGCCGGTCGTATGCAAACTTCATAACAATAATTGTGTCACCTCACTTGTAAAGAAATATTAAGCGTCCCCCAGATGGTATATCAAAGAGTCTGTTTGGCCATCCAATCATGACCAGATAGTATTTAAGTGTTTCATGAAACTGAATCAACTGTACCCCTACCTACCTCCCCCCATTCCCTCTCCTCCTGTTTTCTTTTTTTCCTTCGTTAAAAACATTTTACCTTTAAACCTTGAAATTCGTCAAATGAAGATGCTTTCTGTTTGTCACTCTATAACATTAATATTAAAGCTGTTGACCATCCCCGATAAGGAGACAATAATAAATAAAGAACAAGTACTTAAAAATCATTACTTGTTCTTTGCTCCTTATAAGACTAACCCTATACATTAGTGTAAAAGTCATACGAAAAATACACCTTTGAAAAATTAATATTAAATCATATAGTTATGAAAGAAATCATAGGCAGTTGTGATTAGTTCATATGAGAGAATGCGTATTTGTAGACTTGTAGTGAGAAGAGTAAGCGAGCGGGAAAGAAAGAGCATGTATGAGTAGTAGAATCAGTTCTTTAAACTTATTCTTCGGAAACTTATTATTTATACCTCAAAAGCTGCCATCTGCCCACCATTACAGGCCAACTCCTGTTCTGTTTGTGAAACTAACATAAGTTTACGCTCTTCGACTAGCTTGCTCATTTCTGTTACAAGTGACACATGCTTTGAAACATTTCCGTGCATCTTTCTATACTCTGGGTAGCTGTCAACAAATTTGGCCATGTCCTCTGCAAAAACCAAAGAATTTAAGTATTTCATTCAGAAAGGATTTACTTTAACCATTGTTACCTAAAGCCAATAGTTAGTAACCACAGTCCCAAATCTAAAAAATTCAGTTTGCATCCTACTAACCTATCGTCTGAATGTTCTGGTTACTTTTGGAAATGTGCTGAAATTCATCAACTAACTGCTTGATATTCATCCCAATATCACCAAAGTTTTCGTACATATTCTTTTTGAAAAATTCATCTTGTTCAGATGACAGCACAACTTCCTATAAGCATCAACACCAGAGATGCAATTGTTACCAAATGACAATTACATACACAAATATTTGCAGTATAGGCAGAAAATACAGCTCAACCTGTTGATCCTTTGAAAACTTTCCAATGCTTTTTAAGTCAACTTTGTTGTCTTGAATGACAATCAATTCATGAACCATTGCCTGTCGGACAGTGCAATCAATGAGCTCCATAATATTTCTACTGATTTTATCCAAACATGACTTTAGAAATTAATGGAAAACTATCGAGGCATCTAAAACTATAGCAACAATCACAATTACCTGATAAGTCCACTGATTCAGCAGCGGGGTTACAGGATCATCCCTCCTATCAATTACCAGCAATAATGGAGAAATTTCTGTTCGTCTGAAATCGAATAGCCCACTTTCTTGCTGGTACATCAGCTTCTGTTACAGTCCAAATATACTATTAGTTTACTTATGATAACTTTCTAGGAGCCGGCTGGAAAATCCTCATTATATCAACTTATATAAAAAGTAGGGTTGGTAGGGAACAATTGATTAAGGTGGGAGTACCAGAGGACATACAAAAACCCTGTAGACTAACAAAGTTTACATTTAAAACGGTAATGCTGATGCACAAATAATACTGATGTACAAAAATATTGGAATACATGATTATACATACCGCAGTTTCCTGTGCAATCCTTTTTGCAATATCAGATGTTCTTTGATAACGAATAACGGGTCTTCGTTTCAACGCCAGAAAAATAGATGCAATACCATCAACAACTCGGTCACAGAAGCGCTGTAAATTTGAATGATCTACAACAGCTGGGAGCATATATATGTGATTTGATGGCATATTCAAAGTGAAATGATAAGGATCGATTGCAACAAAGTCCGCATAGAATTCCTGCACATCAGAACAATAATAATGTCTAGTATGAAGTGTGGAAACATGAGTAAGCAAGATATGAGGTGTGATGACAACTATGCTTGTTATTATTGTTCTGATTATGGGAGTGCCATGACAACTACATTACGCAATTCATTTTGAGAAGAAAAACTATGCTAGAATATAAATAGCAAAATAAAACCAATTTCAACTAGGCTATGAAAAGCGACTACTTTTGAACCAATAATAACATTTAACAACTTTTTTACAGAAGTAGAAGAAAACCATCGGTCCTCATGATAGTCAAGCTTACGCAAAGTTTCTTTATTCCTCTTTTAATGTTACTAACTCATAATTGATCATAGATTTCTTAAAGCAGTTCTACCAGATAAAACTCGATCTCTCAATTGAATTAGCAACTAACATTCCTACATACCTATTACTAGGTCGCTATTCATCATAGATTTCTTAAAGCAGTTCTACCAAATAAAACTCGATCTCACAATTGAAATAGCAACTAACATTCCTACATACCTAAATGTTAAGTATAAAAGATGGAGGATTTTAGTGCATGAGGAACAACTACCTGAACTTGTTGTACAACTTCATGCTCATCCGAATCGGCTAAGATATGAATCTGAGTATCCTTCAATATGTTGGAGAAAACTGTGAATTCCAGTACGGCATAAAAGCAATGAGCTCCAACTATCACAGATTCGATAACCAAACAAACAAGAAGAGAAACTTACAGAGATGATACTCTCCAAATCGAGGAGTAGCCAAGTGTCGTCGCAAATACTGAATGTTCTCGGAAGTAGGGGCAACGAAGTAAATGGCTTTGAGATGTGACATAGGCTCTCTGGACTTGGAAATCGAGTCCATCAATTCCACCAAGAACACCTCCTTCTTCAGAAGCTCGGATTGCGAATACGCCACGCTCACTATGCTGACCTAGAACACAGAAATTAACGAACCTACCGCATTATTTACCGAATCAAAATCAAAAGCTACTGGTTTGAGAAATTGATGGATTTGGATTGAGATTGTTACCGTGTGGGAATCGAGGATGAGGACCTTCATGCCGGAGATGTCCTGCAGCATGCGGCTTATGTAATCGCGGACGGCCGAGACCAGTACCATTGTTTAGATCGGCGGCGGACGGCGACGGCGATGAGGAAGAGTTGCGTGGGGAAGATTCGGACAAAGAGTGAGTGGAATTGGGAGAGATCTAGAGAATTGGGAGAAGGAAATAGAAGGCGATCGAAACACACCGTTTTAAATAGCAGGCGTCAGGTTTTCCCGGCCAATGCCGCTACGTTTTGTTTTTAAGGCCTCGCGCTCCCGGCATAGTTTTCCTTTTATTTTTGTTACAGTTATTAATGTCCTTCATTCGTTTTTTAATCTCCAATTCAAAAAAAAAAATCTCCCATCTATTTTTATTTTTCTGTTATTAATTTGGTTACTTCGATATTATTTATGACCCGGAAAATTATTAATTTAGTTACATTATTATTTAATCGATAAAATAGTAATTAATAATTTATTGATAAAATAATAAAATATTAATTTAGAAAGAATTTTATGTTTGATGTACTTCTAAGTAAGAGTACGTACATACATAGTATACCAAGAGTTAAGCACTCCAAAAAATCAAGAATGAGATTCAGTTCAGTTTAGGGAAACAGAAAAAGCAAACAACTATAGATGCATATTTTGAGAAAGAGGAGAATAAAGAAGAAAAGTTGTCAAGTTTTTTTTTTCATGAATAAGTTGTGAAGTTTTTTTTTTTTTTTGATCAAATAAGAACTTCATTAATAAAAACGAAGATTACAATAATAATGAGAGATAAAAGCATCAACCGAAACTTTTCCCACTTTAGACGTCAAAATGGACATCTATACTGACGCACTGTTGAAGCCAAACTAGGCCCCGACTCCAAACATACTAAAAAACTTAACTAAAAATACTAAACTGGCACCAGACAAAGTGGCAGAAACAACAAAACGTGTTGGAGCAGACTCATCCAAGAATACCAACTCCCACCCAGAATCCACCTGGCCAGCAATTGATCGACCAAGCCAACACTAGTCGTTGCTTCGAACCCGATCAAAGGGATTTCTGGACAGTCAGACCTAGGACTAAAGAAAACCCAACACCGTCATCCCACCACTCCAAAGCGCCATCACTTCCAACCCAAATCCTGACAGGAAAGACCTCCTAGAAAGCCATTAATGCTCGTCTATGCCACAGGCAGACTTTATGCTGACTCGAAACTAGGCAGGAACGACCCTCAGGAAGGCCAAAATGATGATTGTCGCTGCCACCACCTGCAGTGCACCCGACCTAAAAACAATGAAAGAAAAAACACCAAAATACTGTTTCCCAGATTGGGTCCAGATTGGGCCCAAAACCACGGATTCGACCTAACTGCAGCTCCATCATCCCGACTCCCATTGACCGCCGTGACCACAGTTCCCTCGCCCCTTCGCCGTCCAAACCTTGGTTGTAGATCGAGACACCTCACTTGTCTTCACATCACCGTCGTTGCGGTCACATCCACCAGGATCGCGGCCTCACCACTCCGCCCATTAGCACCACCCCACCGGAACCCGGCCGGAGATCGATCTGACTTCAGACCACCAAGAAGTTGCGATCCAAACAGTAGAGCACCCAAACAAGCCCGATCCGAACCCCACCCATCCCCCTAAACCAGATCGGGAACAAACCATCATCCTCGATCTAGGGTTCCAGCCACCCGACCATCCAAGCCCGGATCGATCCAGCCACCCCCTCCACGACGTCCCCATACGACTTCTCCATCCAGTCCCGATGAGTGGCGCCCATTCCGATCCATCTGTCCATCCTCCGCCGGCCGAAAAACCCCGCGAACTCCCAATGGTCGAAGCCCAAAACCTACTGACCAAAGATCGACGCCACTACTTGCCGATAAACGGCGACACTAGGCCTACCCGTCCGGCAACAACGTCCGTAGGACGCGTCACCGGACGAGTGAGAAGAAATTTGAGAGAAACTCTTGTGGCTAGGGTTTAGGTCTTTCAAATCTGACTACTTGATTGGAAACAATTGGAATAAACTGGTAAATTTTACTTGAATAAGTTGTGAAGTTGAGAATACGAGAATAAAGAGAATTTTTAATATGTCTTATAAATTTCTATATATCATTTTAATCAATTATTAATTTATATATTCAATGGGACTGGTAGAAGTATAAAAAAAAATTATTATCTTATGCATTTAGCGAGAATATTAATTTTATACATTGTCTTATGTGGGATTATTAATTTATCGAAGTTTTACTGTATATGAAGGATATTTACGTAAAAAAAAATTTGGTTATGGTTGATATCTATCTTCTTAATAAACACCCTTGTTTAGTTGTTTTTGAATACATTTTTACCCCCATTGACAAAGAATACTAACTCCTTCATGGTGCTTCAGCCAACCCGTGAAGCTCCTCCAACTTTCTCGCCAGACATTAAAGTTTTTTTTGACTCTGGTTGCATTACTCTCTGGTAATCTTAGGAAGCAAATTTGGGTTACAAGTAAATTGGCTAAGTGAATTTCTTTATATGATGCGTTCTATAGAGAATGAGTTTGTTTTGGAAAGCCATTGTCATGTGGATTCTTGCCTACTATACAATCAAAATGAAAATGATTCATTGTTGGTGAATGATGTTGATACCTTATTTAATTTGTGTAATTGTAAGCTTATCTCATGATTATTGGTTAAGAAAATACAGTACGTAAACTATACGATTGAGTTTGAGAGTGTCTGAGTGGCAAGGAGGTTGGGAACGGCTTCATGGTCGTGGCCATACTTCATTGTTTTTTTTTTCCTAGAGGGGCATAAAAGGAACTTAAGGAAAAGATGAGAAAAGTTAGCTACTCTCTAGACATTGTTCATATAAGGGATCTTTCTTACTCTTGTTGCTTTTGATGATAGTAGAAAATAATGCTTGAGTAATGTGTTATGGGCTAAGTAAGTGGAGTAGATAGAGAATTTTGATGAGAGAATTGAAGATGGAGAAAATGGTGCAATGGTGGTGGTGTTAATGGAGGTAGAAAATAAGAAATGGTGGTGGTGATGGAGAAGATAGTAGATTGTGTAGAGAACGAGGGAGAATGAGATGTATTAGGAAGTGTAGGAAAATAAGTGCACGTTTTTTTTTTTTTTTTTTTTTAAACCCCACCCCATTCCCACCCTTGATGGGGCTCGAACTCCTGACCTCTTATATATGAGACCAAAGCCTTACCACCCCACCAAACACACACACCCAAATAAGTGCACGTTTGTTTCGTGGGATTAGATGGTACTGTCTTACATAAGAATTATTGTATGGCTTGGACTGCGTTTGGAGTTGGTCAATATTAACATTAATGGGACATCATAGCACCGCTTTTTCTTCTCAACCTCCCTAGCATGCATTAACTTGAGTACACATTTTGGGTGTCTCTAGCTAAGACTAACTTCACCCCTCTTCTTCCTTTCAAAACTCACACTGCACAAGTCTGTTACTCTGCTATTTTTTTTGTTTCCATCTGTTGGTGTCTTTCACTCCCCTTAAACTTGTGGGAATCTACAAATCATCCTTCAAAGCAACGAAAATTGTCAAGGATCGCTATTATACTATTCTTCCAAATTTTCAGATCTACTATTCTTCTTCCTCCACATTTTCAGATATGCTATTTTTATTTCCTTTTCAATTCTGCCCACAGAGGTCTTTTTTATTATCTATGTTAAGTTTCTCAATCTTTGTTGAATTTAATTGTGGATTGGAAAGGAGATGAAGAGATAATGAATTTGTGAGGCACGAAGAAATTCTCAAGTTTTTAAGTCTTAGATATTATAGAAATTGAATTGATTCATTGTATTTTGTAGAATTCGAATGAAATAATTTTATGAAGATAAAGAGATGATTTAATGATGAATTATACAATATCCAGTTGGAGGAAGGAATTAAGAAAGAATAGAAGCTAACACTAAAGACATAGTCTTTCTATGCACCAAACATGCATATGCCAAAATTATTTTGAGCCAATGCGGTGACGTCCCTTGGCCATGCGAACCAAGATCTCCGCATTTGAAAGAATGAGCTTCCTTTTTCTACTTTTAATTTTGACCAGTTTAGTGGTGATTGTGTTGAGGGCTTTCGGTTGTGATCTTTCTTTTTCTTCTAAGAAGAAAAAAATATAGGCCAAAATTAGTCTACCTTAAGCCCACTTTCAAGAGTGACAATATTAACAAATAATGAGATACATAATACACTCTCACATAACAAATGACCTCTAAATGTTTGTAATAAAGGAAGTGGAAGAATGTATCATCTTTTTCTCTAGACAAAGATGGAGAGGTGGAAGAAATAAGGCATGTCTTTGAAGTATAAAATGGGGAGAGGACGACAACACAAAATGTATGATGAGTAGAGCGAAGTTGGTGATTGCATGATGATGACTACTATCCAATGGATAATAAGATGAAGGTAATGAGATGTTGCTGTAAATAAAACAAAAAATGGAACGCTTGAACATACCGTCTAATTTCATTTAGAAAGATCAAATTGATAAAAGAGAGAGAGAAATAGCTACCATGCAAGTGATCTCACTGTCCCATCATTGTGCTCCATTTCGTCAAACACCCACTTCTCCTGTTTAAGAAAATCTAGATGTAAGAGAATTGAGATTTTTCCACAATTATATATCGTGAATTCGTGATTCAATTCGCTAGACCACATTCTTCATAGAGTTAAAGAACAAAACCACTTCAAAAAAACTGTTTTCTCCCACACACACACACACACACACCAATATTATGACAGCTGGATGGCCGAGGTGCCCAATAGTATAATAGTATATATATAAACCCCTCTTCGAGCACATGACTGACATGAGGCTGGTTAGTGATAATTAAGTTGGAGTGGAATAATGGTTGAAGCTAGTTCCCAATATAGTTCTAATTACTTCTTACTTCAAAATCATTAGTTTCTCCTAAGTATTTACATTATGTTGTACAAAACTGACCAAAACCCACCAACTTTCTTATGTGTTTAATTAGTTCACTAAAAAATTCTCATAATTTGTTTCTCGCACAATTAAATTCATAATTGTGCAGTATATATGAAGATTGAATTTGGTGGCGGGTTAACAATTTGCTATCATTTGCGGGAGTCCTAGCTTCTTTGATATGCATATCTTGATTGTATGTATTCATACAGATAATGGTCATTTATCATGTATCTTCAATTCGACAATTAGGGTCGGATGTTTTCATAAATTGGTTATTTCATATCAAATGTGGCACTTTTGATCTCGTAGGTACATGAAAAATTAGATATCGATAAATATTAACGCTACACCACCAATCCACATGTGTTGATGTGATCGAAACAATGTTGAAATAACTACTTGTTCCTAAAATGATCGAAATAGACATATCATAATTTCAAATATGATGTCAATTAGTAACACTAGCACTCTAGTATGATCAAACTTCCTTTGCCTTTTGCCCTTAGTCAAATATGACTTTGACTTCCTTTGTTCCTTTTGCTAGTTGATAGAATTTAGAGAATTCTCACTAACATTTGACCAATCTCAGTTTCTTGATCACCCGGTACATATGCTTTTTTCTTCTTTTTTCCCAATTCAGAAGAAATGCATTAAGCAATACTCACATTTACACAATTTCACACATTAGGTAGTACAAATTACTTGTATAGGATTTAAACATAAAATCATATAAATAACAAAATTCTATGATGGCGGAGTTATGGTTTCACGACTACTAATCTCTCATATACCTAAGAGATCAAACCGGCTGGACACATACGAAGTAACTGACTCCATGAAAAAGTCTAACCACCCTAATTATCACATTGAGGATACAAGATTAACAAACATGATTTATATATGTATTCATACATCAACATGTGCACCAAAGAAGAACTCGCTCACACAATTTATACATTGTCTTTATACTTAAGAATGTATAAAATCAACGTTGATTTTATCTATGCCTTGATGAGGTCTAGATTACAACCTCTAGATAAAGAACAACAAAAACCAACTAGATTGGAAGTTGAAACTGCTTTAATTATACAATCCGAATCAAAATTATAGAAATTAATAGTACCATGACAATTTAAGGGAGTCCTATTGATTCGTTTTTAAGTGTCTACTTATACAAAACAAGTTCAATTTTTACCCGTGGTCTTGCTGAAAAACTGACACCATAATCATAACAAATGAGAAGGTAACCGTTTTGACCATAATTCTTCATCAGCCCTCAATAAATATCTATGTTATTTAAAGAGACATACATACATAGACTTATGTGGTATGTGATCTTTGTATGGAATATTACTTATGGTGCATTTCAGTCTCCAGTAGCAACTCATTGATAGTAATGTACAGTAATCAATAAAGATCGAATTGATATATTAGGTCATCTCCAGCACATAAGGCAAAAGGCCTAAACCTCACATTTTAGCCCTCGTTTAATTTCATCTCTAATAAGAACCCACAAGAGGGCTAAAGAGCCAATTAGAGGGCCAAAAGACGTAGAGGAGGGCCAAATGTGGCCATGTTAGTAGCTTGTTTCCAAATTGCTGAGATCACTACATGGAGAAAAAAACACAAGTTGATGGCATGTGACTCATGAATGTATTGATAAAGTAATTATTATCAAGGTGATGGACATATGGCAAGCTGCCACTGGTTGCTTAAAAATTTTAAATTGTTCATGATGGTTAGTCTTTTTTTTTTTGTAAGAAAAAGAAAAAAGAGCTAGACGGAAGAGTCTCTACAACACTTGCCGTTCAAGAAATCAAATAAGATTACATTAGACACTAAATGAGACAAATATTATGTCCACGAACAACTTGACAAAATCTTATGTTCCAAGTTTAGGTAATCAATGGTGTATAATTATACACCAACACAATTATATAGGCTTTGGATGGCTGAGATTTCATGACTGTTAAAGGCAACGGCTAGTTGATGCCTTTTTTTTTTTTTTTTTATAACGTTAAGATTTAAAAAATCTAATTTTTCCTCTATACCTATATCATTTCTCTATAATTTCACACATTCTCTATAAAGATGATTACAACATGACATGTGGCATCAAGAATCTTATCCAAAAATTTGATAAAATTCTATATAAAAATGAGAGTTGCCGCGTTGACGTCAAATCTAATAGGAAATCTGGAGATTTTCTTACAAGTGGACACGTGACACTTGAAAATCCTGTATGAAAGTTATGAACGATGGCACATAGATATTTTATCTTATTGAAATTGTACACTTTAGAAAAAATATTTAAGTCTAAAAAAAATCCAAGTTTAGGATAAGGGATATTATTACAACTAAATAATATCATAAATTAAAAAAAAAAAATTAAATAATAACAAAATATTAAAACTAGCTAAACTTTGGCCCTACATTACTGGAGACCATCCCGATGGCTAAAATTTAGCTTCGGACCTAATATAGCCCTCCATTAGGCCATCTCCAATAGGTGGGCCAAACTAGGTTCTCTAACTCTTTTCTAAAAATTATAGACTCCAGTAAGCAAAAGGCCATAGGGCTAAAGGTTAGTCCAGATCCAAAGCGGGGGTGGGGAGGGCTGAAAATAGCCCCAAAAGTGACTCTTAGGCCATTTCCAACCCTAGGCTAAGGGGTGGATATAGCCAAAAAAATGTCAATTTTCATCCTCCAATTGGGGGCTAGGCTAAACCAAAAATATAACTTGGGAGGGCTAGAGGGCCAAGGGGTGGACTAAAACTAGCCATCTATATAGCCATTGGGCTATTTGTTCGTGGGGACCACATTGGTGGCCCAAATAAATCAGATCCATGAGGCTTAAGAGATCAATGGCTCAGATTACTGCACATATGCAATTTCTTTTTCCTCCTCTTCTTCTTCTTGCATCTCCTCCTCTTCTTTGGTAGTCATCTCCTCTCACCTGGCATCCCAATCAGAATTAATTGCAGAATTTAATTAAAATCTCGAATTTAATTAAAATCTCTATGAAAGAAAGTGATTAAAGACGAAGTAGTTGAGATGGTGAAGAATGGAACCCAAAGCATACATTTTATTGAGTTTTAGGGCTGAAGATAAGATATACCACATGGACATAAAATCTAGTTAAAAATCTTGATAAGGAACATGACACGTAAAATCCTATTTGAAAATTTTGAGAAGATGACACAAAATCTAATCAAGAATCTTAATAATTGCTTAAAAAGTGACACGTGACACTATAAAATCATATCCAAAAAATTAATAAGATTTGAGCAGAAAAATAATTATGTAAGAGTACAAATAGTAGCATAGTTATACGATATATATATTTGAACTACATAATGAAAAACAATAAAATAACATGGCATTTAAACTTATAGCCCTAAGGGTTGGAAATGATAGCTCTTATTATCTGCATGAATAGTGATTATCGGGGGGCTAAAATAGTAAGGGCTACCCAACAATTAGAGGCTTTCAATTTTATTTCAATAAAGCACGCATATTTTCCTACGATGAAATTTTTTTATTTCAACAGTTGCCTCCTCAAGCGTTATGTGTGGAATAGCTTTGCACGTGCGAGGCTCGACAATGTTTTAGCTTTGACCCATTTCCCGAAGAAAAAAAATTAAATCTTTTGCAGACTATATAGCTTATACTCATACATGCTTGGAGTTTTTGAGGATTGTATAGCTTAGTAGCACTTTATCACAATCCGTTGGTTGGGAAATGAGATTTGAGAGATTTACGGCTAGATCTAGTATTTGAGGCTAGACTCCCTAGGTACCCTTTTTTTTTTTTAGCCTTAACTTTTGCTTGAACTGCCCTTTGTGGGTTTTTTGTTCAACAAGCTTTGTCATTTTTTTCATCGCTCTATATTTTGCTTAGACCGCCCTTTTGGGTTTTCACTCCAAAGAGTTTTTTTTTTTTTTTTGAGTAGTTCATCACCCACTGTTTGCACATCACTTCAGTGATGATGTTTCTACCTCTATTTCCTTGTTGTCGATCATTTCCTGAATTATGTTCTTCAAAATGAAACAATCACTTGTTGGATGACTGATAATACGATGGTTTTGACAAAATCCGTGATTCTTGGTCTTATTGACGTCACTCGGTCGTTTTAGTTCAGGAAGCTCAATTTTTTTTTCTTTATAGAGCTCAATGAAGATTTGTTTGATGTCATCATCATCATCATCAAAAGAGTACTTGCACTTCTTTTCTTTCTTTCAGAGTGAGTTTGCTCAACCTTTCTTTTCCTTTGCATGCATTTGACTTTTCGTCAGTTTTGACAAAGGTAGCTAGTGAGTCTCCTGTACTGTCAGTTTTCTTACTTTTGAAGATCATCCCTTGTGTTGAGTTTTTCTTACGAGCAATCTGTCTTTCAACATTACTAGCCTTTGAGACAAGTGCGTCGAATGTTTGAGGCTCTGCGATGATAACAAAAGTTGCTATTTCTGGAAGGAGATTGTTTGAGCACATTTGTACTGCAGATTGTTCTGTCAATTTCTCAGGGCATTGAAGATTTAAGCTCCTCCATCTCGAAATGAACGCATTGACGCCTTCGTTAGGCTTTTGTTTAGTGTCAGCCAAGTCAATTATTGAGACTTTCTTCCTTCGTCAGGGTTTTTTGCATGTCTTCCCATGTGACAATAGAACCGGGTTGTAGTTAAGTGTACCAGGTAAAAGCTGCTCCTTTAAGGACTGGACAAATTGCCTAATTAATAATGCATCGACCTATGATGCTTCCCCACAAGCTAAGTAGAAATGAGCCAAATGTTCATGAGGAGAACTATTTACTCCGTCGAGCTTGTCGAAATTTGGCTTCTGATACACTTTAAGAAATGGTAATGTATCATAATGGACAGGTTTTAGATACCCAGAAACTGGGGGATTTAGAGACAACTGGAACTCTCTAATCCTTTCAGCTTCGTGAACGCATTTGAATCAAAATGACCATATTTCTTGTCGTCCTTTTTTTTGTTTTTTTTGTTTTTTTGTCTTTTTGATTCATAAGGCACACTTTGCCACAAGGTCAGCAATTTCAGCATCTTTTGCGGCTAGTTGTTTAACTACTTCGGCTTCAATGTCAACACGCTTCTTGGCTTCTAGTTCTTTGTCAGCTTGCCTTTAAGCTACTTCTGCTTCAGCTTAAGTTAGTCTTGTTTGCAATTGTTGCATTTGCTCCTCTAGTGTTGATGCATTAGTCACCATAACTGACATGGCTTCAGAGTTTGTATCTGTTTATTTCTTGGACCATTTAGAGGTATATATTGACCAAGTATGAGGTCTTGATTTGACTTGAAACTCGGAAAATTCCCCCCTGTGATATATTAGCTTGAAATGCCCCTACCATTTATCGGGAATGTCCCCTGTGGTATTACAACACTCTCCTTCACTCGACGAACTGTCAGAGGTTGAAGTGAAAATAATTGTTTGAGATCATTTGGTAGTTCTATTAGTTGTCGATGCTTACTGTGGGGACTTGAGGGTCTGGGCTCCAGGCCTTGTTAGAACCTCATCTTCCTTCCTTGGTGGACACCATCACATTTTCTGTGGCAATTATAATGATTTGAGTAGCCACATTCGTTGATGGTGTAGTGATCAAATTAATTGGAATTGAGCCAATCATAATTTGATCAATGACAGGGGCAAGATTAGTTGAAGAGAAATGAAATTGGCTTGATTGAAGTGGATGAATCATTACAGAAGAGAACACATATAAATACTACAATTATGAGCAAGCCTAGCTGCTATCATACAATAAGATCACATGTGATTGTTAAGAGAGATGTTAGCTGTGCAGTTCAATATGTGGTTGTGTTTGGTCTTCTTGGTCTGCAATGTAGCAACAAGCTTTGTGTATTATACTTGGCTGAGAAAGCACGAGTTGTCTCCCAATTGTCTTGTGCTAGAGTGTTTTGTTCTCTTGTGCAGCCTTGTAATCTTATGCTTTTCTTCTGATAATGATTTCATCTTATCATCCCCCCGCAAGTTGATGCGGGATGTGAAGCAATCAGCTTGGAAGTTAGATGACGAGAACTATGCCTTGGAAGACTGTGTGAAATATGTTGGCTGAGTTTGGCATAGAGGTTTGAACAAAGCAAAAAAGAGCAGAAAATAAAAGCATGGAACAGAGAGACTAAGTCAAAGTAATAGCAAGAGAAGAGCATGATATACAATCCTAACAAGAAAAGAAGAGAGAGTTTGCAAATATGGGAAAAGGAAACTATAAACCAAGGAAAATAGCGGACGTGGGGAGGAAGAGGGAATATAGATTTAAAAACACAGAAGATGAGAAAGGAGATGGACTTGATTATATAAAAGATGAGTAATGTTTTTGTTCTTTTGGGGTGACGAAGAAGTGATTGCCATGGTAGGTATGAGAAGAAAACCATGAGTGAGCAGGATGAAGAGAAGAAGAATGAGATGGAGAAGCTTTTAAAAGAGAGGTAGAAGAAAATCGATATAAGGTTGCTGAACAAGATGATGAGGGAAACTCATAACTAGGTGAAGATCGAGGAAACCATAAGAAACTAACAAAAAGACATAAAGATCGACTTAAACATAGCTTAAGCAAAAGCAAAAACAAGGAAGAAAGACTTAAACAAGTAAACACAAGAGAAGAACATGATGCATGGTGCTGTCAAGTAAGAAAGAGAGAGAGATGCAGCGACATTAATGCAAAAGAGAGAGATGTGCAATTGAAATGTGAAAGAAGATTGCGGTTGCGGCTGTGCAGCATGAGGTGGAGTATAAAGTTGGAAGAAAAGCTCATATACCTGGACGTGAAAAAGAAGAAATTGACCCTCAAAATGGGTGCTTCATGAGAGAGAAGAATGAGTTGGGAGGAGAAAGTAAAAGAACAGAGGAATGTGGTTACTATTTTCCAAACAACAATCTAAGGTTAATGGAAGGAAGCTGTAGAGGAGAAGGGTTGCTCGGATTTGATGGAAAATTGAAACATGGTGCTTCTGCCATGATAATTGAGAATGAAAAACTAAAGTGAAAAATGAAAGATTTTAGCTTGAGCACATAACAACAATTAAAGAAGGGAGTTAACAAAGTAGAAATGGAAATTGAACTAAGAGGAAGGATACATGGATGTTGCAATTGGTTTTAAACCCGTGGGTGTATGGAGAAATTTACTCCATAAACCCAGGGAGAGTTTTGGAGTTCACAGGATCAAGAGCTGTTAGGCAAATAATGGCTCTGATACCATGAAGAGAAATGAAATTTGCTTGATTGAAGTGGATGAATCATTACAAAAGAGAACACATATAAATACTACAATTGTGAGCAAGCCTAGCTGCTATCATACAATAAGATCACATATGACTGTTAAGAGAGATGTCAGCTGTGCAGTTCAATATGTGGTTGTGCTTGGTCTTCTTGGTCTGCAATGTAGCAACAAGCTTTGTCTATTGTATGTGGCTGAGAGAGCATGAGTTGTCTCCCAATTGTCTTGTGCTGGAGTGTTTTGTTCTCTTGTGCAGCCTTGTAATCTTATGCTTTTCTTCTGATAATGATTTCATCTTATCATTAGTCTCCAATGTTGACATTTTGATGACTTTCAAAGTTGTTGATGTATTTTGAGCAGCTACTTCTGAGTTGATTTATTGAATAGTTTCCCCTAATTGAGCCTTAGTGATGTTTCTCCTTAGCGCTCTAGCAACCCTTTTCCTTGCATTTCTGAGAGCATTCCTTGAAGGTGCTTTATTCAATTGGGCCTTGTCAATCGTCAAAGAAACCTTGTTCTCTTTGACATCATGATTGGACTTCAATAAATTGCTTGAAATGGAAGCTTGATCAATGATGAATGATTTGCGATGATCAGCTTGCCTACATGTCCATCCTTTGATTGAGTACCCTCGAGCTCATGGAAGTAGATTGTCACTTGTGGTGCCATTTTATTTTCTGTGACAAACAAGTAACAGATTTGATTAGTTTCTTAGTAAATGGAGATGAAAAGGAAAATAGGTCCCACCGAGCATGCTAAAAATTATGTTGAGTCTCTTAATTACAATCCCTTGTTACAAGGGAACACCCTTTGATTCCATTTTTAAAGAAACAATGTGTCTTTCTTTATTTTTGTGGCTGCACCCGAATTTTGAAATGGGTTACCTACGTAGCTAGGAGGGGATAAAGCCATTCATAGTTGTAGTTCAAGAGTAATAATGAGTGAATGACTCATTGAAGGGCTTGGATTTTTGGAATGGAATAGTGTTTCAGGTGCGGTTGCATCTAGATCATTTGATTCTAGATTGCCTACATACTCTTGCGAGATCAAGCCACATGTAGTTCCAGCATTTGGGATTTAAATGGATAGATATGACCCATTTATTTTTGGATTTGTGTTTGGATAAAGAGCAAAGGGGGCCAAATTTGCTGGTCTAACTACAGAGGGCATGTGTTGAAAATCTTCTGGTGTTGCCTCATGGCATTGTTGATATCTACACAACAAAGTGCAGTATTCTTAAATCAGCTTTCCCGCTATGGGAAGGGGGGAAATAGCAAAAACTAAAACATGCATGGTTGCCTCTTGAAATTTAGAACCTATATTCATTATCTCCAGTACCAAGTATGGCTTCATTCTTGTAAAGAATCTTTGGTTTATTGTAGAAATTTATTTTGGGGATGCTCACAAACTTTGGAAGCATGGCTTTAGATCGAATTCATAATACTCTCAAGGTGAACATGACTTAAATGTTCCTCGTAGTATTTGGCTTACGCAACATGGTTGGATAAATATTTGTCATATTACTCTTTCTAATAGATTTTTCACCACATTTCTGCAGATGTTCTGCATAACTGATCCTACTTATGACAAAACCCTCCAACAGCTGCAAAGTTTCTTATCAGGTCTAGTTTCTGAAGAGAAGTTAGAACTAAGAGATGGCATGTTCTTTTTGAAGAAGTAGTAAACCTGACATACTCAATCACTAGGTATCCTCAAATCAAAAGACTGAAGTCGAACACACCAAATGAGATTTTCTTTCAAGTTTGGAAGGTGAATGAAAAGAATGTGTTAATTCACCCATTGTATTGTTTCAAGGTCAAGATGCAGAAGCATTACCAATGTATAGGAGAGATTGCTAAATATTGTAGGTTAGACATATGAGTAATCTGATGGAGACGCCAATTCACAATTCATAATTTGTAATGAGATGGAGAGGTTTGCATGAACCAGTAGTGGAGAGGATTCATTTTCAATGTACCAAATGTAAAATGATGATTTGCTAGTCGGTAGACATGCCTGAAACTCTGGATTACCGGAGATTAGCCTAGAGAAAATTGCTCAAGTAAAAGATAGTGGTACTTACTAACCATTTTTCGATAGAAATTAGTTATAATCCAAAGCATTTTCAGCAGAGCAGAATCTTCTCATCTATGATGTTACTGGACTGCTGAAACATGTCAAATTTTAACAGCAATCTTTTTCTTCTTGAAATTTTTATGTGTCATAATCTCACTGTTATTAAGTAATAATTTTTAGGAACTGTTCAAAGTTATAGACCTCAAGAATCTCAATATGATTTCTTTTAATAAACTTTCTTGTTTTTCGACTTTGAAAAACCGTAACAAAAAAAAAAAGTCTATATTTTTGAGTTCTAACTGTCTGAGAATTGCTTGAAAATTATGATTTGACAGTGAAAAAATTTTGGTGCGAAAATAAGAACATGCAATTTTGGCTAAAAAATTGTGTACATGATTCACAGATTTAGTTGAAGTTTCTTTCTTTTTTTCTTTGCGGAGAAAGTTACGGAATTGATTCCATGGGGTTAAAAGATGTATATAAGTTAATAAGATGATCCATAGAAATAAGTTAATGGGTGGTTGTATATATTAGCTTATGAACCCAAGGGAGGTGAGTTTGTTACACTAGATAAGATGCTCTGAACAGTGGAAGACTGATATAGCCGTTAGCATTACAAAAATATCGAATAAAAAAAGACCTTGTGACAGTTACATGTTCTTATATTTCAAAAATTACAGTGAAGAACAAATGTCACTACTAAACCTAAAACAATCACAATGAGAAATGAGAGAAACTCAACAACAACAACAAATGGCAGAAGAGCTAATGCAACAACTCAGATCCAAGCCATAGAGCTCTTGCTCAGAGAAGAATGGAACGAATCCATACAAGTCTATTCTCAGTTCATCAATCTCTGCCAGCACCACATCAATGAAACTACCCCAGACAACCTCCCAAAGCTCCACAAGTCTCTCTGCCTGGCCCTATCGAACCCAGCCGAAGCGCGATCCAAGCTCCAAGATTATGCATAAGCCTTGAAGGATTATGATGAGGCATTAAAGATTGAGAGCACCCCTCGAGTTGATGTCAAAAACTGGAGGTTTTGATATGTCTGAGTGGGTGATCAATGGGTTTTGAGCTAAGCCTCCGGAGCCAGCTGAGTACATTGGGGCAGTGGAGATGAGGAAGTCAGGGATTAGAGGGTGTGGCTTGTTTGCGACGAAGAATATTGAAGCTAGGAGTTTGGTGCTGATTAATAAAGCAGTTGCAACAGAGAAAGGTATTTTGTCGGGTCAAGATTTGGATGAGAATGCCCAATTAGTCATGTGGAAGACTTTTACTGAGAAAGTGATGGATTCCGCGGTCAAATGTTTGGGAACATGTGGTTTGATTGGTACATTGTCAAGTGGTGAAGATGAGGATGAGCTTGAGGTACCTAAGATCAATCTGTTTAAGCCTGACTCGGAGCAAATTGGGTACTCTAATGAGAAGAAGCTTGATGCGAGTAGTGTTTTAAGTATTTTGGATGTCAATTTGATTGTTGACTATCTGAGAGCTCCGATGCTGTTGCCTTCTATTTCTCCATAAACTCCTTTAAAGAAAGGAAGAACTCCCCCACAGCGCGGTTCACCACAATGGAGAGGTCCACTGTCTGTTTCCCTAGCTCTGACACCATTCTACTTATTTCTTCGAATTCAAAAAAAATACTCGATTGAGGGATTCGATATGATCCCTAAATTGTAGAATTGGTCAATCAAGAACAATTCCTACTTATGGTATTTTGCCGAGCAAGTGGAAGAACTAGCACCAAAGAATCCAGTTCCATACATTTTGAAGAAGAGTTCAGATCCACTTATGATATAGTTATTTGCAAGGTAGAGCAAAATCTCATAGACAATTACCATGAAAGCCAGCCCTCAGAATGTAGTTGCACAAGGCAAGTCAATGACGAATTGTGACATGCACTGTGACTTGAACTGTCACTTCAAATTACACAATATGAAGTCACAGTTCATGTCACAGTTTATTTGTTCATGTCACAGTACGTTGCTAACCATGTCACTTTTCGAATCCCCAAGCGTCAACTTCATTAAAGAAAGCAAAGCTTTCATTCTATGATCAAATGAAATAAGGCAAGTGCTTAGGCATGGAATCTATGATCGAACCCGAAGAGAAAGAACTTGGGCATGGATTTGTTTTCTTGATTGGAGGTAAGGAATGGATTTGAAGAACTGAAGGAGGAAAGGGAAGGTGTGGTTATTGAGTTTGAGGGGAGGAGAGTGGTGGTGGTGGTGGGGAGGGCGAAGGACCTTAACGATGGTAAACGGTGATGACGGTGGGACCCGGTGAAGTTTGGGGTAGGCAGTGGTGAGGGTGGACATGATTGGGCTATGTTAGAGGTGAAGGAAAGCAGAGGTGGTTTTGGTTGCGGGAGAAGAAGCCACGGAGAAAAAAAGAGAGGCTGATATGAAAAAGAGTCAAATTTGAATGAAAATTTTGTCAAATATATTAAAATGACCTGATTTAACATTATTTTTAAAATGTTGTGGACAAATTTTTTGTTTTTTGTTTTTGTTTTTATTGAAGAAGAATTTTATTAACTCAACAAAGTACATCAATATGGGGAATATATGTTCTCTAACTGAGAACCCCACAGAACTAACAAAATAAACCACATTAATAAACTCATGGAGCCAAGGAGGTCCTACTTCCTTGCAAAACATAGCTTGAACCAAGGACAAGGCCGATCTACCCAACTTATGAGTCATGTCATTGGAGCGCTTCTTCACATGTTTCTAAGAGACCATTTCAAACTCTCGTATCATCAAACAAACTGCATCTAGAACTCCTCCGATATCACTTAAATCCCAACTAGTGCAATGCAGGCCTTTAAGCACATCAAGTGCATCACCATGTACTACAACTGTACTCAACCCCAACTCCTTACAATACCTTAGCCCATGCCACAAGGCCAACGCCTCAGTTGCTGCAGGTATAATAGGGACTTGTAGTGGAATAGATAATGCACCTACCAGATTACCTGCACTATTAACACCAAACCTAACACAACCCTTTGTCACATCCACTACCCCATCAAAGAACATTCTGGCCTCTGCCATGCTTGTTTCCTGTTGAATATTACACTCATCCAACTACCGTTCCCCTTGCATTAAACTACTACCTTGCTACACTTGAACTAATTCAGGGTACCAATCCTCACATCTTAGTACAATCTGCTTAGCCTCCATTTTTGCTTTACCATGCAACACATCATTCCTGCTCTTCCATATCCACCAACTAGTTAATCCAAATAATTCCAATTCACACCTACTACCCACAGCGGCCACATGGAGCAGTAAATCAATAAATGAGAACTCCTTCCAATGCTTAAGAAAACCTCCTAACTAGGAACACTTCCATACCTTCTGCGCTTCTGGAGATTCCCAAAGGCTATGCAAAACAATTTCACACGACCTTCCACATCTACCACAACCATCATGAGAGCAAATCTTTCATTTAAACAAACGCTCAACACAAGGCAGGAATGAATGGCAAGCTCTCCACAAAAAAAAAAAACTTGATTTTGTTAGGGATTCCGAGACTCCAAATGATACTCCATACATATTTGGAGTTTGAATCATCACTCTC
This sequence comes from Rosa rugosa, assembly GCF_958449725.1. Lineage (NCBI taxonomy): Eukaryota > Viridiplantae > Streptophyta > Magnoliopsida > Rosales > Rosaceae > Rosa > Rosa rugosa. The sequence continues at coordinate 31,583,997 of NC_084822.1, forward strand.
GCTGCTATACTCAGCTCTCACCCTCACCTGTTGCAGCTCCATGCTAAGACAATAACCCCAATTCACGGTGTAATACTCGTTCTCCGTATAATGCCAGATAGCAACATACCCCCACTACTTTCACAAAAAAAGGAATAGAAAGAATTTTCTCCACATCAACGGAAAGAAAATTATCTTTAATAAAACTAATATTCCATAAACCTGGGTGTTCCATTAACTGATTCATAGCCACATTCTCAACCGTAAATCTTGGAGTCACCACCTGGAACGTCAATGGTGAGGGCAACCACTTATCCTCCCAGATTCTCGTTGTTTCTCCATTGCCAATTCTCAATCGAATCCCTGAGCACAGCAATTCTTTACCCCATACAAGACTACGCCAAATTAAAGAAGGCTTGGACCCCACTTGAGCAGCAACCCAATTGCCCCCAACTCCATACTTCACTTGCAGAACATGATTAACCAGAGAATCAGAGTGAAGCACAATTCTCCATATAGTCTTCGCAAGCAGAGCCTGGTTAAAACATTCAATATCCCTAAAACGTACCTAGACCGCCTACCAAGTTTTCCTTGGGACCTCCCACTTACACCAATGTATCACCACTTCCCCACCAGTATTTGCTAACTTTAGATTGATAGGTGCAATAAATCCCTTTAGATAATTTGAACACCGACATAGTGCAGGACGGAATAGCTTGAGCTATCGCCTTTATTCACACCGTCTTACCAGCCTTCGACAATAATTTAGTCTGCCAACCTTGTAGATGATGATCAAGTCGCTCATGGATCTTCTTGAACATTTCCTTTCGATTTCTCCCCGCTGCTGTTGGTAAAACAAATACCGCTCATGAAACGGAACCTTAGGCACCCCAAGCAACTAAATAATAGGCAGTTTCTGATCCCTCGAAATACCTGGCCCAAAGGAAACAACAGACTTCTGAAAATTAATCTTTTGTCCTGCTGCACTCTCATAAAGTAGTAAGCACTGTTTCAAAATGTAACAATTCCTAGCTCCCTGTATAAGGCCTTCCCTGCCTACTTTTTGGAACAGTCCCGTAAGCCCTTTAGAACATAATAAAAAGAGGTGCAGAGATAATGGGATGTTCACAGCCTGTGCACATAATAAATAGCCCTAACTGATTATCCTATGGCTTTTCACAAAGTTTAGGGGTTGATGAATGTATGATACCTGTTTTGGTATTATAACTTTCTTACGATCTTGTCTATACGACTTAAAATTCTTTGAGATTCATAATAATAAATTGAACCTCTTTGAATGATGAAAGTTCTCACTTGTCCTTGACGTGTATGACTCAACAATAGATTGCTACGAAAATTTCACCACGTTACAATTTGGTATTTGGACGACGAATATTTTCATTCATAACTAGGGATTGGAATGACATGAAGTACTTAATTATACGTTGGCCATGTCACTTAATTTTTTGGACACGCTTATAGATCCATTTGAAGTGAAAAATAGAAGTTATACATACATACTAAGACACGTAATAACTTGATGAAGTTTTAAAAAAAATAGTTAGAAGGAGTGTTGGATGTAAAAGTGGGTCTTAACCGTTAACTAGAAGGTCCCATGTGCATAAAATTGTTCTTTATAATCAGAGGATTGTTCATCAAGAGAAACGAATTGGAATCTTATGAGTTGTATTTGGATTTGTCATGGGATTTGGTATTTTGGTACACCAACCAAACCATATTGCTAACCAAATCCAACATTTAGTGGAATCCATCCTCATAAATAAAAAGTTTTAAGTAGTTAATAACACTTAATACCAAGATTTCTCTATTCAATAGCACCAGATTTTTATACCTAATACATTTATTAGTTTTTCCCCCTACCTATTTGTAATTGGTAAATAATAAATATAAGGGGTTGTGCCCGTTTGCCCAAAATCCCTTAGTATTTTACCCAATCAATCCATCATCCTTGTATTTTGCCCAATTACACAACTTTTAGGGGAAAAGACCCATAAGGGTAGTCTTTTCTAAAGTAGTGCCTAGTGTATCCTAAGCTGACTTTTGGGTTCAATTTCACATTTTCTTAGAAAAACCTGTTTCAACTTTTGAGAAAAACAAAACTAGCCTTCAACATGCCAACGTTTTTCACCTAACGGCTTCCTGCCTAACGGTTACTTTAACAGGCGGAATCACTGCTGCTTGTTTCTATCCTAAGCTGAGGCAAATTTTTCTAATAATCAGAAAATCTTGAACTTAGAAGGTAGTATAGGATACGAGCCAAACATGAGTATGATAACAGAAATTAACTTGCTAATTTAAAACTTGATGAAGTGGGTGAACACACTGAAATTATTTATATAAACATAATTACAAGCTAAGAATTCAGAGCCTCATTCTCAGGTAAACAGCTAAAAAGCTGTTTAGCTATCCATGAGAATGATTACAGTACTTACTTGTAAATAGAAGCACACTTCACACTTAGACAGGAAAGAAAGGTCACACTGCTACTTCTTGAGAGAAGATTCTTCTGCTCAAGTTCTTAAGCTATTTTACAGATGGTCGAAGTTTTTTTTGATGTGTGGGGATTTTTCGATTTCTTACAAATGAAACTAAAACTCCTTATATAGGGAGCGGACTTCAAACTGGCATTCAAAATCATAAAATGTACAGGAGGACTCCGTGATTTCCTGCTTTCCTGAGTGCTCTTGTTGGTAGAGGTCGGACAAGGAAAAGGCAGGTTCCCTTTGGGTGAAATGTTTTTCACCTTCTCTTTTTTTGAAAAGCAAAAGTAACTTTTGGGAAGAGTCCAAAAGTACTTTCGGTGGTTTTCTACACCTGCTGCTTCACATGTTCTCGTCTGTTTCAGAATTATGGCCTAAGACAAAGGAGTTGTTGTCAGCTTGGGCCATTCTATCCGTTGTGGCATTATCTTCAACGTCTGTATCAACATACATTTTATAGTGGTTGTCATTTTCAAGTCGTTCTATCCACTGCATGCATGCCATCGTTGAGTCTATCTCTTTTCTGGTGAGAGATAGAAATAGGTCACTGCTGACTACGTCAGGATGATCATAGGCAGTGATAATAGTTTTTTCTCCTGCTGCCAGGAAGGTATTGTTGATATCTTCAGAGATGATCTTCTTCATATATTCCAGGGCCATGGCTTTCATCCATGGGATGCTTGAGTTTGGTTGGCCATTGTACCCAACACAGGCAGGTTGTAGATATTTTCTCTGAATAACTCTCACATAATGATATGGAGAAATGTATTCAACCTCGCCGTTTGCCTTTCTAATCCATTCTGGAGGAGTGGATCTAAACTTTAGTCGGAGTATGCCATCAGTTTTTCTGACATTCTTGACTGTGTTGACGATGATGGGTGGCAAACCTTTTAGATCATCATTAGTTTTCGTCCACAGGTTATGGACAAAACCATTTTCAACAAGCCAAAGCTTGTGTTCTTGAGGATGTTCACTCTGAACATTTACTAAGTATCTTCCAACATATGATCCTGAGATAATAAAGAGAGTTGGAGGAACTAGGTCTTCTGAGTTGTGCCTTCCTATCAGATTGTGGAAGTCATGCCAATCTGCTTCAGTGAGTGCCATGATAGGGACCCTAGCACTTTCTGAGTTTTCAAGGAAGTTAATTTTTTCTTTCTTGACAGCACTCTGCTGTATTTCTTCAAACTGTGGTCTGCCGTTTTCATAGAGTTCCTCAGCTAAGGCAAAGAGAGCTGGAAACATTAGACCACTGCTTCTTTCCTGAAAGGCAAATAAAAGGTTATCTAGAATTGCCTTCTGGTGGTAAGCAAGTCTCCTGCTGGTTCTGAACACAGGAGTATCGAAGGTTCGAAGTTCATAGTTAAAGACATTTAGTACTCCAGTTGGAGTAGGTTTGCTTTTTGGCAAAGCAACAGCCGTCAACGGTCTTGATGAGCCTTTACCGTCTGCCGTTTGAGACGGGCTAGCCAATCCTTTACCCTGGGATTGATCAGTTGTGGTTAGTCCTTTTGGACTTAGCAAGAATCTTTTGAGGATTTTTTCTTTGTGATCCTCAGTGTCTTCATGTTCTTTCCCAGCTCTTCTGCTTCTGGGATTACGACCTTCGTCGTCATCATCTCTTCTGTTGAACATGGCTAATTCTCTTGTTAAGGCGTCTGGAAGATAGTTCTTGTTTCCTGCAATTAATTCAACAACATAATCGTACTGGTTAAGAAATAATTGCCAGTTGGCTAATCTTCCTCTATCAGCAGCTTTATCAAGTTTGAAATTTTTGAAATTCTTTACTCTGGCACAATCGGTGCGGACAGTAAAGGGTTTTCCAAGAAAAGCTGGAGAATTTAAAATTGTTTTCTTAACAGCCAAAATTTCTTTTTCCCCTGTGGGATAATTTAGTTCTGCAGGGCTGAACTTGCCACTACAAAATTTACAGATCTTTTCAATGTTAGTTCCAGGCGCTTTCGCCCGAACTACACCGGACCAGTAATTATCACTCGCATCTGTTTGGAGGATAATCTCGTCATTCTCTTCAGGTTGTTGAAGAGGAGGGAGGTTTTTGCAGAGATTTTTTATCTGCTTTACTGTTTTTTCATCATCTTCTGTGAAGTTCCATTTTCTTTTGGAACTCGTCTTAGGAGATAACATTGCTGTTAACCCTGAAATTTTAGGGATGAAATCTCTCCCATAATTTATGACACCAAGGAATCTCTCTAGACTCTTAGCATCAGGAATTTTATCTGGGAATTTCCAGATCTTCTCAAGGATATGGGGTTGGAGTTTTATTACCCCATTTTTGATGTTTATTCCTAGGAAATCGACTTCATCAAGGATAAAGAAGACTTTCTTTTCTCCTAGGATAATTCCATGCTGAACTATCAGCTTTACAACCTCATGGAGGTGTTTCATGTGTTCTTCTCTATTTTTTGAGAAGACTAGAATGTCATCTATGTAGACGACACAGAACTCCGCCACTTGCTTGAAGATGTTGTCCATCTTTCTCTGGAAGATTGAGGGAGCTTGCTTTAGGCCAAAAGGCATTACCAGCCATTCGTAATGTCCTTGTGGTGTCCCAAATGCAGTGAGAGGTACACTCTCTGGATGCATCTTGACTTGCCAAAAACCCGACTTTGCATCGAATTTTGAAAAGACCTTGGCTCCTCTGAGCTGGTTGATCAATACTCGTACTTGAGCAATTTGATAGCCGTCTTTGACAGTCTTCTTATTGACATCTCTGTAGTCAATAACCATTCTAGCTTTTCCTCTAAGGGTTTCTGCATGATTTCTTACGTAGAATGCTGGAGCATGATGAGGGCTAGTGGAAGGTTGAATTAATCTCTTGTTCAGGAGATCTTCAATATCTTTTCTGAATTCTTTTTGGTCTTCCTCTTTGTATTGAGGAATGGCTTTGACATGACAGATAGCATTCATGTCATGCAATCTTAATTCACAGACCACTGGGTCTTTTTCCCAAAACTTCTGAGGATCTGTATCGATGTTTTCTTCAAGTAGTTTCTTGATTTTCTCAAGAGTGGGAATTTTCTGAGACTCTAGCTTATTCTGAAAGTGCTTGAGGTTATGCTCATGAATGAAACTAGCTTCTTCTTCTTCACTAGTTTTTTCTTCTTCTTCTTCAGAAGATTCTTCAACAAGTAATTCTTCTTGTTGTTTGATTTGGAGTATGGGTTCAAATTTGGGTTTGTAGGAGGTAAGATCACCACTATTCTGTTGCGATCTCTGATATTGGGTAGTGAAGTTTGGTCCTACCACACTTTTGGCTTGAGTAAGCCTATCTGCCCAGAACACCCGTTCTCCTTTTCTGAAGCCGATTGCTTCTTTATCCTGAATAAATCTCTGTTGGAGAATGAAATCATTACCCAACAAGAAATCTGCGCCTTGGCCTTCAGATTGCCAGACGTTATGGATGATAAATGTTCCTCCACCAATGGTGATGTGAACATTTTTTGCTACTTTATTCATGGTGAGATGGCTTCCATCGAAAGTAACACCAGTAGCGGTTTTCTTTTCTTCTTTCCAGAGTTTTTCTGGAATTGCAAATCTCTTTGCAACTGTAAATCCTGATCCATTATCTACAAAGGCATGTAGATGATATTTTTTATGATCAGGGAATTTTAGTCCAATCTCTATGTAGTTGCTGTATCTACTAGTAGAGACGACTTTCGATTGCTGAAGCTCATGTTCTTGAGCTTGTTCCTTTGGAATGAATGGTTTACATTCTTCTGGAACATCTTTCTGAATGGGAGATATATGTAGTCCCCATGTTTCAGTATCTTCAAGAGCTGCCTCTTGCTTTTCTAAGAGATGAACAGTTGTTTCTGGTGGATTTACCAGTTCAGCATTTTCTGGTATTTCAACCAGTTCATTTTCTGGTATTTCAACCAGTTCAATATCATCATCGAGTTTTTCTTCCTCTTTGATTTTTTCCTTTTTTGGGGAAGTTGGTTCCATGATGTCTTGGAACAAAGTTTCTACTTCTTTCTCCTTTTGTTCAGAGAAATATTCTTCATATTCTTGTTCAACCAGTTGGCTTACAAGCCCATTCTTGGTTTTTCTTCTTGCTTCAGCTATGAAGCATTCTTTGTGATAAGTCTTTTTTGACTCCTCACAAAACATAGGGAGACCATTCTTTTCATGACATAAACAGTAGTCACAAACAAATGTACCAGGGTTAACCTGATAAGAAGACATTAAGGATTCTGTCTTGCTTTCTTCCCAGTTTTTGATTCTCAAAACATTCATTTGTCTGGATTCGAAGTACTCTACTTCAGAATCTGTCTCAGACTCAGATGAATCTTCTTCTTCAGACCAGGCAGAGTAAACTGACCTGTCGTCTTCTTCATCATCAGAATAGGCTATTTCGTAGCCTTTCATATTTGCTGATTCTACTATATGCTCATATTCTTCAAAGAGAGCTTTAGTAGAAGATTTTTTACCCTTTTCCGGGCATTCATTGGCATAGTGCCCTTCGGCTTTACATAACCAACATCTGCAAGTTTTCTTGCTTGGTTGTTTATGTTGATGAGTATTCTTCTTTTTCTTGAAGAACTTCTTTTTTGGATCTTCAATCTGTTGTTTCTTGAAATTGGAACTTTTCTTGAATTTCCAATTCTTTCTTTGATTACTCTTTTTGAATTTTTTTGAGTAATATTTTCCTTTTTTCTTTCTGTAGAACTTGGATTCATGACATCCCCAGTTGGTTGGCATATCCAGTATTCCGTAACAGAAATTTTCAACTCCTTTGAGTTGTTTCTTAGCCATCTTAGCTCTAAGATTGGCTTTGCATTGTTCTTTTAGTAATTGCCGGATTCTGTCGGCAATTCCCCCAACTGAAAATCTTTCAATTGGTTTTTCTGCTATGCTTTCTCGCACAGCTGTTCTCCATGGTTCAGGGAGTTTCCTGTGCAACAGGTTGACTAGATCAGTGCTTTCTAGTTCTCCAATTGTACAGTAATATTCTTGAAATTCATTCAAGTATTCTTCAAAATATCTCATGTCACAAATTTTGAGAGCATAGATATTTGATTTGGCCGTTTCTCTGGCCTTTTCACTTATATTTGCAGAATCTCCACAGAACTGATCGTACAGAGGAACTGCAAAATCATATGGAGATTTTGAAGCTTTGATATCTTCAAGCCAATCTTTCCCTCTGGCCGTTTCTTTGAAAGAGAAATAATATTTCTTTGCTACTCCTGTAAGAGTAGTTTCAAAATACATCTGAAGATCAGGAGCTTCGAATTTTCCAAAAGTGAGAGCAGATGCCATCATCAGGCTGTCTACCCATTGATCAAGAGTTTTTCTCTTGTCTAGAGTTTTATCCAGATCTAACCAGATACCAAAATTGGTAATTGGTACTCTGGGTATCTTGTCCTCTGGGACAAATCTTTGAGAATTTCTTTCTCCATTTCTGCCCGTAGGGGCCTTCTGTATAGGGAGTTTTACCTTTCCCTTTTCTCTGGTGATGGAAGTTTTGGAGCTTTCTCCTTCTTCCATTTCAACATCCTGGTAGGGAAGGAGTTTTCTTTCCTTTCTTAGATTGAAAATTTTCATTTCTTCGATTAGTTTTTCTAATCTTTCTGGATTTTCACAGAATTCTGCTTCTTCATAGAGATCATAGAGCTTTTGTGCTCTAAGCATATTAACTGGTCTGTTTAGATCAGCTTCTAGTTCTTCTTCGGATATTGGTTCTTCAATAATGGCTTTAGTACCACTAGTACTAGCTTCTCTAGTGCTGTAGCTTCTTCTGAGAAGATTTTTGTTTATCCTGATGTTCTCAGGACCGACATCACTTTTTCTGTGATTGTCAAAGTTGAGACTGATTTCTCCAGTCTTTCGGCTTTCATAGACTTTTGCTTTGGCACTTTCTGGCGGCTTTTTCGGGCCAGATAGTTTCCATTCAATAGGAAAAGTTACCTCGTTCCAAGTAACTTTATGAATCTGCTGTGAATGGTTCTTCTGATTAGTGAGGAAACCAGTAGTAAGACCTGGGATATTTGTTATCCTTGTCTTGGGGGCTACTGTAGTGCTCATTAATCTATAGTATATTCTGTATACTATTGCGAGTTCTTGCATATCTTCTTTCATAGAGATGCCGTCTGTCTTAACTCTCAGTCGTAGACAGTGAGCTGCGTCTTTCAAGCTGGTGGTGAAGTTTGGGAAGCAGTTGAAATATGCTACTTGTTCACACAGGGATGCTTCTAAGGTTCCCAACAAACTAGCTTGAAAGTCTGTCAGTCTGTTGTCTTGTAGGACACATAGGACTGAGCAATTTATGCCTTCTCGAGCTAGCAGATTTATGCCTACTTGGACTGCTCCAATATGCATAAATTGATACTTTTTTGCTGCTGCTCTAGCAACTTCTGCAGGGGTAATCATCAAGAGATCGGTTTCTCCACCTGCTGTAGCGGGAGTTGTTATCTCCAATAGTTTGAAATGATGGCTATCCATCAAGTCAAACGTTCCCCTTTTGTAGATTTGCCTGAAATCTAGTTTGGGAATTGAGGAGTTTTTTACCTCCTGTTCAATTTCGTTATATTCGAATTCTTCAGCATTTAGGAGTTGTACTCCTTTCTTTTTTCCAAAGATGCTTAACATGTTAACATCTCGGGTTTCCTTCGGATTTTCATACCGAATACTAGTAGAACTAGTTGAAGGATCCAGAAAAATCATGTTTGGAACAAGATTCTTATCTGGTCTTTCTAATGGTTTGAATCCATTAGTTTTCTTTGTTTTTACTGTAGGCACTTTCTTGTCCTTAAGTATATTTTTCATAGAATCCAGCGTTTTTTGCTGTTCATTGATTTTTCTACTAACACTTGTTAGTTTTTCTTCTTCCGTTTTTGGAAGTTCTTTGATATAATCCATTTTTTGCTCCAATTTTTCTAATCGAGCGATTATATCAGGTAAATTATCTAGATGATCTTGAGATCTAGCTATTTCTTGTAACAGGGTCTGATGTTTCTCATCAGAGGATATCAATAGAGAATTCAACTTCTCTAATATTAATTCAGACATTGTCCCCATTGGGGATTCCCTTGTTGAGCTCTTTGCAAGCTCTGATACCAGTGATTTGCGGATCTAACCAATGCTCAGGTAGTCAAGAGGTTTTTGTTCCTCTTCAAGTACATATAACAGATTATCAATATCTTCTTCTAATTTATAGATCCTGGTTTGGAGTCTATAAATAATATCCCAGTAGTTGGGAGTTTCTCTGTTAAGACGTTCTCTATAGTCTTTCAATTTTTTCAACTTTTCTCTTTCTTTTTTCAATTCCTTGCTAGTGTTTTTACAAATAGCATTTAATTCAAGTCTGTCAACGATCGAAATTATGAATAGTAAAACTAACTGTTTACCTTCGAGATAGAGGATGAAATTTAGCTGCAATTATAATTTAGACAAATAAATTCAAGATGGGCCCACCACGTTTCATCAAAAGGAAAAGTAATAGTAAAAGCATGAAATAGAGAGAGAAGGGGGTATTAATGGTATAACTAATTGGTGAAAGGAATAGTTGGGAGGAAAAGAGAAAACTTTTGTGTGAATGGGGTTGAAAATAAGTTGGTGGAGTGTATGGGGTTGTATTTGGTATTCTATGGGTAAGTGGTCATTATCCCTAAATATAATACTTGTCCACATAAACAAAAAGGAGGGAGCTCCTTTAAAGGTAAAAATAAAGCGCGCTGTAAAAAGCAGTGCCCTCGGAGATAAAATTCTTACACTGACCGGGAGAACGGTTCAACTGAAAATGACCCGAAAAGAAAAAGGTGAAGACTCTTCATTATGAATTAACCGCCTCTCTCTCTCTCTCTCTCTCTCTCTCTCACAGACTCACTCTCTTCTCCAAAGTCTTCTCAAGCCAGACAGATCAGAATCAATTCTCCCTCACAGGCATTTTGTCATTTTCTCTCTCTCTCTCTCTCTCTCTCTCTCACTCTCTCTCTTAGAGAGAGAATCAGATGGTGCCTTCCCAAGTCCCATGAATCAAAGATGAGAGTGCCTTCCCCAAGTCCCGTTGAGCCTAGACACCGCCTCTCTGCTTCAGCAAGGTACTCTCTCATTCTCTCTCTCTCTGCCAACTCTCATTTTTAATTCTAGTTTTGCTATGCTGAAATTTTAGTATAATTTGAGTTCATTTGCCGAGGATTGTTTGATTTTTCACTTCCCTACTTCATATGCTCGGTCTGTAAGGTAAGCTTGAGCTTTAAATCCCAAGCATCTATGCTTCTGTTAGTCTTGGTTATGTCATGGCGCTTTGCTCTTGGTTATGTATGAATGTGTGTGTGTGTATGCAGATCAAGGTTTTTCAGTGTTCTATTTTTGTGTTTGAGACGCTAAATTTGAATGGAATTGTGTGCGCCGAATTGTTTCTACTGCGAATTTGAACTTGTTTTGATCAAAAGAGGAGAGTCTTCTTGCTTATAAAATGGCTACGCTTTACTGTTCAAATCGTTCGGCTTGCTTGGTGAGTAGTGACTAGTGTTATCCTACAAGTTGCAAATGTTTTCGAGATAAACTTCTGCTCCCATTATTCAGCTGATTGGTCATCGGGCAGTTCCCGTGCTCTTGCTCAAGTAGTTTTGCTAGTTATCTGAGCGCTTTCTTTCGTAATGTGCTGAATCGAATATAGAAAATTCTTGCTTATTCTTATGCAATTCTTTGATCATCAAGGGAAATTGCTTCGTCTGTTAGAATGGAACTTGTTACCTACTCTAATAAAGTTATGTCATTCCATTTGTTGTTCTTTGCAATTTCTTCGCTGGCCTTGCTAGCACGACCTCATGTAGTTATGAATCCGCTTCTGTTTCAGTGATGATGCTAACAAGAGAAGGCCCCAGAGAAATAAAGTTGTCAAAGACATAGAAAAGTCCCTCAACTCTCCTGCTCAAGATAGAAGTCTAAACTGCAAGCCCACCTTGAAACTTGTCTTGGCTGTTATAATAGTGGGGACTTTTGCGACACTCTCATTCTCACCAGTTGTTCATATTGTAGATCATCGATCCAGTTCTGAATCTCGGTATGTCCTATTGGTAGATTACCTTTATGGTATTACTTTTCTCTTTGGTAGTTGTTTGTGGTGTTGAGGTTCGGAAAAGTATCTTTTTTAACTGTCGTTGGAATATAGTAAATGTTATGCACCCCTCCCTCTCTATCTGAAATTGAAAGCATCAGATAACAGCAACCATTGGTTGCATCTGCTCACAAGCAACCATTTGATTTGAGTAGAACTTTATTGCCTGCAGGCTAACTTCTGAACACAGATTGACAAGAGAGAGTGCTGCTGCAGATTTACATTACGTATCATCTTTAGACATTAATTGGTACGAAATTTCAGATGCTGTTGAGAAACTGACTGACGTAAAAGATTATCAGGGAGTTGGCCTATTGAACTTTAATGATGATGAGATTGACCATTGGAAGGAGCTCTTGCCAGATGCAGAGCATATTGTTCTACACCTTGACCATGTGTCAAACAACATAACATGGGACTCCTTGTACCCTGAATGGATAGATGAAGAAGAAGATTTTGAAGTTCCTACTTGTCCCTCTCTACCAAAGCTTAAGATTCCTGGAAAACCACGGGTTGATCTGGTTGCTGTCAAGCTTCCCTGTAACAACTCAGGCAGTTGGTCAAGAGATGTAGCTCGTTTTCATTTGCAGCTTGAAGCAGCAAGGCTTGCTGCCTCTTCCAAAGGGTATCACCAAGTGCATGTGCTTTTGGTGACTGATTGCTTCCCAATCCCAAATTTATTCACCGGCAAAGAGCTTGTTATACGTAGAGGGAATGCCTGGCTTTATGGTCCAAACCTGAATACATTGAGAGATAAGCTGCAGCTCCCCGTAGGTTCATGTGAACTAGCAGTTCCTTTAAAGGCTAAAGGTCAGACTTGTATCTTGTGTTGGTTAATGCTGTTTTTTTTTTGTTTTTGTTTTATACAAGTCATGTTTTCTTACAATAAAAGCTGCTGGTCTACCTCTTCCATCCTGGTGTTTGCATTTCTTAACTTGGTGCATTTCCCATCCTTCAAAATGTGGAAATGAGTTCAGTTGCAAATGAACTTTCACATTTTTGCATGCTTGGAATAGCTAAGCATTGTAGAATTCAATTGGAAGTTATTGCAAGAAGCTTTGACTTTTTCTTGGTGCACCTGATTTGGACGTGTAAGTAGCGGTCCTGCACCAAAAGAACCAATGATAATGGATGAGTTCTATACATAGTGATCCCCACATCAAAATGAGCTTCATAATCTTCAGAATTCTATTTCAAATGAGGGAATTGGAAATGATTGAATTGATGGAGTCATATCAATTGAAATATATATTAGTATTCTTCTAGCATCCCCCACCCCCACCCCACAAAAAAAATGATTATGTATTTGCGACTAATATATATATATATATATATATATATATATATATATATATTATATACATGTATGTATGGATTCATTTGGTTCAAGACATAGGAGTCAAATCTTTTTGGTCATGTGGGTTTGCTTGCTCCATCCAGATGCACATGCAGGCTCTCAAGAATGACAAATGACAAATTTGGTTGTATAATATGGTGTTTTTCCTGTGAGATGTGAATAAACAAGGTCTGATGCTGTTGATTGCATTGAGTTACGATGTGGTTAATGTGCTTTACAGCTCACATTGATTGGCAATGTCCGTGATCGTTCTGTAGCTTAAAATCCTTTATAGTATATATGTATATGTGCATAATGTTTGTCATGCACTAAGAAGATCTACCACTTCAATGATACATGCTAATGATCAGCCTTAATTTCAGTGAATCAAAAATCTGGTGAGAACGTTTTAAATGAAAATGGGTACAGATTTTTGGATCTGATTGTTTATATAAATCTAAAAAGTTCTATTGTGTAACTCACAAGTTGTAGGTCCAGTGGCTCTGGATGTAAAGCCCATTTGAAAGAAAATAAAGTCCTGATTCCCTCAGAAGTTTTACTGATTTTTTTTTTCTTTTTCTTTTCTTTCTATGAACATGAAAGTTTGCCTGTCCTATAATTTCAATGTACTTACGTGATGAGCTAATTTTTTGTAAACAGAACATTTTCACTCGGAAAGAGCCCATCGAGAAGCATATGCAACAATCCTGCACTCTGCCAATTTATATGTTTGTGGAGCCATTGCTGCAGCTCAGAGCATTCGTATGTCTGGTTCAACACGAGATCTTGTCATACTTGTTGACGAAACCATCACTGAGTATCATCGAGAAGGATTGGCAGCTGCTGGGTGGAAGATCCACACAATCCAAAGAATCAGAAACCCTAAAGCTGAACCAGAAGCTTACAATGAATGGAACTACAGCAAATTCCGTCTTTGGCAGTTGACTGATTATGACAAGATCATTTTCATTGATGCTGACATGCTTATACTCAGGAATATTGATTTCCTATTTGAGATGCCAGAAATATCAGCCACAGGAAATAATGGTTCTTTGTTCAACTCAGGTGTGATGGTTGTCGAACCATCCAATTTTACATTCCAGCTGCTCATGGATCATATCAACGAGATTGTTTCCTACAATGGTGGGGACCAGGGGTATCTGAATGAGATATTCACATGGTGGCACAGGATTCCAAAACATATGAACTTCTTGAAACACTTTTGGGAAGGTGATGAGCCGGAGAAAAAAGAAAGGAAAACTCACCTCTTTCAAGCTGATCCTCCGATCCTCTACGTCCTCCATTATCTGGGTAATAAGCCATGGCTTTGCTTCCGCGACTATGACTGCAACTGGAATGTGGATTTTTTGCAGGAGTTTGCGAGTGATGTTGCACATAAAAGGTGGTGGAAAGTGCATGATGCTATGCCAGGAAACTTGCAAAAGTTCTGTTTGCTTAGGTCGAAGCAGAAGGCGGCACTAGAGTGGGATCGGAGGCAAGCTGAGAAAGCAAATTACACTGATGGTCATTGGAAAATTAAGATAAAGGACAAGCGTTTGAAGACCTGCTTTGAGGATTTCTGCTTCTGGGAGAGCATGTTATGGCACTGGGGTGAAAAGAATTGGACAGATAATGCTACTGTTACTCCGTCACCACCTGCACTTACTACTGCATCTATATCTTCTTCGTGACTTGTTTCTTCCTTCATTCACTTGCACAGTTAAATCCAATGATACAAAGCCAAACACAGTGCCTGCCTACAAATTTGAGAAACAACTTCCATGTTAAATTTATTCATGCCCTTCTTCCGAAATACATAGGTTTTTGCATTATGCTTTTTGAGTCTGCATGCCATGATATGATGATATTCTAGTCACCTTTCTTGTTTTTGGTCTGAGATTCCTAGTCATCTTAAAAACTGGCTTTTTTGTGTTGGCTAGCTATTTTAATCAAATAGATCTATCAATTCTTTGCTCTTTCCCCTTCTTTTACTGTACTCTTGGATCTTGAGTAACTCTTGATCAAAGTGACAGTTCAAATATGAAAGTTCTTAGTTACCTCAATATTGGCCATGGAGTCACGTTTTTTTTGTTTTCTTAAGCTGTAATAGATGTGTGCGGGAAATGTCTGGAAACACAGCTATTCCATGATATTGACAGCCTCCCAAATAATCCTTTTAGGGGGATTCATGATATTGCAGTGTCACAAGTCTACTTTTGTCAAGACAACTCTTCTCAACTCCTATCCTACAATCATATATTGATCACGATCATTTGATTCAGTGACACAAGTCTTTTGTTTATAAATTGATCTTGTGGTTTCTCAACATGACCAACCGAGAAAAAAATAATATGAACATGAAACGTGCTAAATACCACATTTTACAATTTCACCACTCAAATTGACAACCCTTCTCAAAAAAAAAAAAAAAAAAAAAAAAAAAACTTTAAAGACACATGGAACGACGCCGCTTGAGGTTACCACGGTTCCGTCCTAAATTGCCTTCAAATTTTACCGGACACTTTCCAGCGACCCATTTCTGGAACCCACTCACTTGTCAGTTCAATTGTACAAGGCAGAGCAAATGGAATTATTAAGCACAGTATGGAATTTCAGAGCCTCTGCTATCTCATTTGCACCACTCATCACTCCCAATACTTGCACTACCTCTCACTTCCAACACCCTTCTCTCCCACCTCACAAGCTTTCTTTCCCATTTTGCCCGTACCCATTTCGCTTTGTTCCCAACAAGTCCCTAACACTGCAGGCTCGCAAGCGAAACTCGGAGCCTGAGCAGCAGCCACTTGTCAGCCCAACCATTATTGAAGAGGTTTCAGAGGATGATGAAGACGACGACGACGTTATCTTGGATGACTTTGATGACGGTATGTCTCTAATTTTAACCACCCCCTCCTTGTTCTTCAGTAAAATATCTCTCTGTTTCGGATAATTTCGATCAACTTTGGATGATGTTACTTCATATCAGTCTCTGGCATTTCGAAGTAGACAAAGGAAACTACTAAAACTGAGATGATGTCTTTCTAATGCTATTTAATATTTATGTGTGTGCATTTTTACTAGAAAAAGAAAAAGTGAAGTATGGTGGTTTATTGTAAAATCTAGGGAGAATGGCATCTCTTATCATATTTTAATATCATGTTGAGTGAAATTCTTGATCTTATAGAGGCATCAGTGGACGATGATTATTATGGGGATGAGTCTGCGGCGGATGAGGCTGAACTGTATGTAAGTCCTGTGGATAAGTAATTCGTACCGTGTTTTTATTATATAGATGGAAGCTGACAACCTTGATTTTATCCCCCTTTGAAGGATGGAGATGGAGGCGGAGGAGGTGGAATTTCTCTTGCGGGGACATGGTGGGATGAAAAAGCATTGGGAATAGCTGAGGAAGTTATTCTGACCTTTGAGGGTGACTTGAAAATATATGCCTTTAAAACATTGCCAAATTTCAACATTCAAGTGCGCATTGAGAAGCTTTCGAATAAGTAAGCATCAAACCCAAGTAAAATGTGATTGATAATGCAGAAGACTTTTTCGTTGATTTACAGTGCATACATTGACATGTGATAGATATCTGTGCTTGCCATGTATAAGAGCTTATCATGAGAATTTCTGATGGCAATACATGCAGATTCTATCAACATCATGTTCCAGGTTAAAGGTTATGGGAAATTGGCCTACACTCTGTTTTAATATACAGTCAGACTAATCTTCTATAGCTATCTATTTTTCCATTCATTTTCAATATACCAACATAAAATGATGTTCAGGATCAAAACATGTTATGGGTGCATGTACTTCATACAGTAAATTATTAATTATATGACTGTAGTGGTTAATTCGGGGTTCCTTTGCACTATAGTTTATTAAATGATGAATAAAGCTAATTTTTCGGGGCTTTTGTTAGATGCTGGTGCCTTTGTCCTTTTATTTTGAAATGAAACACATCTTCCCGAGAGATTTCATGTAAGCAAATTTGAAGAAAGGGAATATGATCTAGAAGGCACAAGCGTTTAGGGATGGAATGGCAATGTATATCAAGCACAATGTAACAGCACATACTAAGACTTCCTCTCAGGCAGGGTTTGCACATAAACCTGGCCATTCCTGACCTTACAAATGCAAAATAGAAACCACCAGGACTTAGATCAGACCACTAGACTCTGCTACTACGTTGAGTTACCATGACTTCCAAGAAGCTTAAGCTATTAGATAATATGACTAACAAGCCAAGTTAACTGTGCCAAGATCCAATTTATTTTCTGGCTGAACAACTCTTTCATTCATGTTGTTTGCTTATTGTTCTCTTGGGTACCGAAAGAACTGGGGCTACCAGTATTGGCAGAAACTCATAAATTTTTTAGGCAGCTTAATCAGAGCCAATCATGTAATGATTAATGTGCTTGTGGTCAAATACTAATCTTGGTGACTGTTTGTTAACTTTCATTTGTGTTTGCTTTTTGTTTTCTTATTGGTAGGAAACTTAAATCTTTCTGATAATTAGTTTCTCTCTTAAAATTGAATAAATTGTCATATGATTTTGAGCGCAAACCACATGAATATTCTACAGATCTGGCTCCCCAAGTATGGAAGACATAGAAGCTTTTTCTAGAACCTATAGAACAAGACTGGACGAAGCAGAGCTTGCTCGATCAGTACCTGAGAACTTATGTCTTGAGGTCTACTTCTATTTCACTCCCTTAATTACTCTCACTGTTTTTCAATTATTTCTTTTATTCTTTTTGTAGTTTATGAGATAAAAAAGCGTATCATCATTGACTATTAATGCTTAAAATTGGTTGGGGTAGGGAGCAAATGAATTCTGTTTGTCGCCTTATTGTACAGGCTGCAGGCTATGGATAATAATAGAGGCTATGTTTTGAACTTGTATGTAGCTAGGCATGAAACCTTAAGTTGAGGCCGATTTACTTGTTTCAGTTTATAATGCCAACTAGATTGGGTGGACTTTTACCACCAGGGCTACAGTTGTGAAGCTCAAAGTTCTAAAATGAGGACCATGTATGGTTTTGATTTTTTACTTGTGCTTTAAAGAATTGAGTCTATTCTCAGGTGTCATCTCCAGGTGTAGAAAGGGTAGTTCGGATTCCACAAGATTTGGATCGGTATAAAGATCGACCTATGTTTGTAAAATATGTAACTGAGACGGATGCAACTGGTTCATTGTCAGAAAGTGATGGTGTTTTCAGGCTTGTTTCTTTTGATATGGAAACAAAATGTTGCATCTGGGGTGTAGCAGACGTGAGGATTAATAGAGAAAAAGCAGGAAAAGGGAGACCACTTAACAAAAAGCAGCGGGAGTGGCGATTGAATACACCCTTTGATTCCTTACGTTTAGTCCGGTTGTATTCTGATATTTAATCTGTCTTTAAATCATTTTTGATATGATGGAGTACATAAATAATGACAATAAAACAGAAGAATATTTCAATTTGTCATCTTCACTCTTGATTTATTTTAACATTGTAGGAAGTGTATCTATAGTACAAATTACCTCTAGAGAGATTTGAGCGCTTTGGTGTATATAGGGGGTTTTGTATTGATCTGGAGAGAGAAAATATTCTACTAGGAAGAAAAAAAATACAAACAGTACTTCAACTATGGCCCATTCTAAATTTTCATACCAAACTTTCCGAAACTATCACATTGGTACCTCAAATAGCCAGCCTCTGTTCTTCATGTGAGAAGAAGCCTGAGCTCACCCACTTCGAAACCCACCTCTGTTCTTTAGTTTTCCTTTCTTTCTTTCTGATTTTTCTTCATCTATTCGATTCCTCCTTCCTCAGATCCCTCTCTCTCTCTCTCTTTCTTGCTGTGGATCCGGAAGAAGGAAGAAGAAAGAGATAAAAACGAAGGAAAAAAAAAAAGAACAGAAAAAAAAAATTATTAAAAAAAAAAATTGAGGGCATAATAGACATTTTAGTGTCAAATTAACGGCGTCATTGACGTCGTGTACTGATAGTGGGTCGAGTTTCAGATTTCGTGTACCGAAATGATTGGTTTGGAACTTTATGTATAAGAATTATTAGTGGTCTTTACTTGGTGTACTGTTTGTGAAATTTTCCCTAAAAATTTCGACTGGAAGAGGCCACAGATGGCGGCGGGGTGATCGGAAAAGAAGAAGGCAATCGGGTCTTTTTGTCTTCTGGGCTCAGTATCGGGTTTTGGCCATGAGAGGACCGCATCACAACCCACCTTCTACCATTCTACCAGATTTCTTTGACCAACAAAAAAATGAACCAGATTTCATGAATTCAAACTCATCACCAAAATCCCAGAATCCAAACCTGAATTTTGCAAATATGCACAAAAACCTCATAATCTGTTTCCGGTCTAAATGATGAGCTTGAATCTGAACTCGTAGATCTTCTGAGATAGGTTTAGGGACAGGAATGTAAAGCAAACAGACCCCGACCCAGAACCCAGATTAAAATACATGGGCTTTCCAAAAACCCAGAAATATGAAATCTGATATTTCAATCAAACCAACACGGTTGATTACTGAATCTAATTGTAATCTAGATGATCTGAAAGCTCGATTTTTGGGTTTTGAATTCTCGCCGACGATGCCAAACACGGTGAGGGAGATCATCGGAAGTCCATACCAGATGGCAGAGACTTTATTGGGGATTCAAGGAATAAGAAGAGGTATAAAAGAAGCTGATTTTCCTACCCAGTTGCTGGGTTTTGTTGTACCTTTGTTGTACTATGTTTTGAATTAATGCAAGTTCTTGGTTTTGCTTGATAGCATGTTTCTGGGTTTGTTGGATTTGAATAGGGACGAGAGAGAGAAGACTCAGAAAAGAGAGAGAGAGAGAGATAGAGAGGATTTTCTGCGTTTCAATGAGGACGAAAGACAGAGACAACATACTTTTTTTTTTTTTTTTTAAATTTATCTCTCTTCATTAATTATTAATATTATTAATTTATTAATACTAATTTTAAAAACTTAACCACTTGGTCGGATTTACCCCTAAAAATACGCAATCTGGCATGCGGCTTAACGCCGTCATGGACGGCAGGTACGTATGTTGGGTCGGGCGGGGTATTTGGGGTACCAATGTGATAGTTTCGGAAAGTTGGGTATGAAAATTTAGAATGAGTCATAGTTGGAGTACTGTTTGTATTTTTTTCCCAACCTATATATCATAAATCATACTGTTCTTTTGCTTTTATGCTTATTGCTTTCTTATTCATTTTTTCATCTCGCCAATTTTGATCTTCACAGTTGATAAGATTATAGGCGCTGGGATACAATAGAAAGATAAAAGACCTTTTAATGGTAGCCAGTGAGTCTAGCGGTATAGCCATGCCCTGTGTATTTCATTTTTGGAAAAAACAGTTGGTTCCAATTTTTGGTCTTTGGTATATGCCCTACGAACCCCACAGTTTGCTCCTTTATATTGATCTATAGTTGTATACTATTGTACTTTGTACTATAGGAGGCACTTACTATACATCCCCAACAAAAAAAAGAAAAGAAAAGGAGGTACTTCTTTACTATTGTTTTCATAATTGATGCCGTCTTTCTTGTTAGAAGAATGGCATTGGAGCCAAAGATCCGTTTCTTTGAATTTTGTGATGAAGTGCTTCTGTTTGGCAGTTTTTTGCCGACTAGGGTATTAGTAAGGAAGCTAATGCAATTTGAAAATGAGGGGAAAAAAGACAGCTTTTTGTTAAAGATTTGCTTCGATTCTAACTAATCATATTCAGATTAGTTTGGTGAAAACAAGGATAAAAATCTATAATCCTAGTCACATGTAATTGGACACACTTGTTCGAAATATTGTCTTTTGCTAAACTTTGCTAATATGCGATTGATGGTTTACTATTTCATATGGTTGCAGATTATCTTCGCCAGACCAAAGTGTAGACTTCTAGTGTAAATCATATGAATTGAAAATCTCTACCTATCGTTACAGTGAAACCTAAAATTTGATGTTTATGTGCTGAACCAGATGAGCACATAATCTACGTCACGAGTGACACTATTCTTCATAATTATAAGGCTAAAAGAAAGCTCTTGTGCTCGATAAAGAAGGTTTTGGTGTGTCTATAAATTAAGTATTAATGAACTCCAATAATTATTCTGATTAAAAAGAGTAAAGAAATGAGTTTTTGTCCATTTACATCATTTTTAGAGATTTTTTTCTCACTTACCCCATTAAGTTTTTTTAATTCTCTCTTACCCAAAACACTCTAAGGAGGTCTTCCCTAATACACCATTAAGATTTTTTTTTTGTTTTTAATTTTTTTTTAATACCATTTTACCCTCACCCCTTTGTTACTTAGAGAGAGAGAGAGAGAGAAAATGGAAGAGAGAGAAACCATAGGAGACTTCGCCGGAGTCCGGTCACCGGCCGCCAAAATCCGGCCAACTTTCGCCGGATTCCGCCCACCGGTATTTGCTGAAAATCTCACCGGAAATGTTTTTTTGCGCCCAATAGACATCTATTGCCCCTTAATAGACGTCTATTGCCCCAATAGTCTATTACCCCCTAATAGATGTATATTGCCCCCAATAGACGACTATCAGCCATGTATTGCCCCCCAATAGACAACTATCAGCCATGTATTGCCCCCTAATAGACGTCTATTGCCCCCAATAGGACTTTCAGTCGCCAGAATGGGAACTAATTACACAAATAAAACTTTGATTAAAGAAAAAAAATGAGGAGATTACATCAATTTAAAACGTCTATTGCCCCCCAATAGACGTCTATTGCCCCGCATTAAAGATGTTAATTTGAATCATCGATCCTTTTTGTAGCTTCATAATTGCTACATGATAATATGGACACCCCTCATCTCTACAACTTTTATATACAGTAGTCATAATCAGTGAATAAGAGCGAGATCATTATTTACGTTACTTGATCCTTCTTAAAAGGGACTTGCATGTCATAACCACAATCTTTCATTTGCATCTGACTAGCATGAAATCATGCATCTCAAAGTTGAAATCAACATAGATTGTTCCCATGTACCAAAAAAAGAAAGAAAAAAAAGAAAAAGAAAGAAAAGGCCTACCTTAGCTAGCTAGCATAACCCGAGCCTCAGCACGGTCCTCTTGGACTTCAACCTTTGCCCTCTTTGATCAATTTTAACAAGGGCCCAACTCATCCTTATTCAATATTCAGCTTTCCATATATAATTATCTATCATTATCCTTGGCTAAAGAAACCAGTGACGCCGCCGCGTTGGATCTCTCCATAATCTCGAGTCTCGAAACCATTAGCGTAGGTGACAATTTCAGAGAGAGCAAATTAGAGTTTGATGACCGAGGCGAACTCTACCACCCGAGATAACCGATCTCTTTCGCCGACCGGGATCTCCAATCGCCGCCGCAGAAGCCGCCATCGTCGAGCATGGAGATTAGCGACGTCGTCTGTCCGACTTCGACGAGGAGGGAGCGACGGGGAGAGGGGGGGGGGAGAGAGAGAGAAACCGGATCGGAGGGATGAGAGAGTGGTATGATGCAATTTGTTAATTAAGTTATGGGCAAAGTTGTCATTTCTCTCTAAATTGGGTTAGTGAGAATAAAAATCTGTGGCTGGGGTAAGTGGGATAGTTTTGGCCAATTTTGGTGCTTTTGGTCAAGATCCCTAAAGAAATTAAGTTTATTTTGAAAGAAGGGCCAGTGCGGCTGCCCTTAGGCCTTAATTAATGAAACTGTCGAATACAAGGGGGGGGGGACATAAAGCCTTAACCCCAGAGTACAAAAAGCATCGAGAGGACGTCCCAAAATAATATTAGGAGTCTTCAAAAAATCTATATATTCTAACAAACACCAACTAGCAAAGAGTGCTCTACTAGCTACTCCATTTGCTTTGATATTGTGGTGACATAACGGAAAGATAAATCGAAACCGAAGCATCAGTACAAAAAGTGCAGCTTTCCTAATATGTTGCCAACCGAAATGAAGACCGGCGACACTTAGTTTCATCCTACCACTAGGAGGTTGTGACCATTTGACGAGGCAAGGAACTCGCCGCCTAACTAGGGTAGACCAGGCACACAAGGTGCACAAACCGGGACAGAACCCACGTCGCCCTATCACATAACGATAGGGACTTATTACCGGCATTAAGCCACCATTAACTAAAAGTAAAAAACAACTGAAATAAATTTTAAAGCAATCTGAGCCTAGAAGATGATTCCAGACCCATAAGCCACCTAGCCTAGGCCCATGCATAGGTCTGGGAGATACACAGACCTGGATCCTCGCCTGGTTCTCCACCGCCGCCATTCTTCCACCGTCAACACCCCTACGGCCATCGTCCGCCACCTGAAGCAAACAATCCCACTCCGATCTGGGGGAGATAGACACGGAGGAGCCGTCATAACCCGGCAACTGACTAACCCAGCAGAGATTGTATCCCATGCCAGTGTCGAGATCCCACATCGCTGCGTCTCCCATGTCTGGATCTGTCACCCCCGACGCCGCCCGGAGCGGGTGGGCTCCGTGATCTCGCCCCAGAAACCGCTGCCTCCCCTGCCAAGCCACCAGCCACAACCAAACGATCCCACAGTCCCCGGTGTATCCACGCGAAACAAAACCCGAAATCGGCACCTCCCGATCACCACATCGACCAGGCATACTTGATGAGATCATCACCTTCAACAAGCAGACACCCCGTCCGGCAGCAATCACCACACTCCGGCGAGGCCAGAGGCCTGCCTCGGTGCGAGGAGCCGCCGGACAAGGATAGAGGAAAAGAAAGAAAACCTAGCTTTGGAGTGAAGAAATTAAGTTAATAGGCAGCAATTGGCAAAGAAGTTTAAATCACTCATGAAAAAGACCGAAAGTAAAAATCATTAAAGGACGTCTAGATTTGTAATTGAGTAAAATATTAAAGTGATTAGTGCAAGATTAAAATTTAGCTTGACATGTTACAATAATAATTAAGATATATAAAAACACACATAACAAAACAACGATACAACTTCTTTTTAAAAGTAAAAAACCCTAGTACTCGAAGGCGCCGCACGCACACAAGCTTGGTCGAGATTTAGCCGAGTTCCTCTCGTCCGGTGGCTTTCATCATCTGCATGGGGCTTGCCTCGTCGTCGTTGGGAGGCTGCCGGACGGGTGATGGTGGTCTATGGTTCTCTGGTTTTTGTTCTGGTTTGAAGTCTCTCTGTGGCTTGGATAGTCGTGGGTTTCCGGTTCAAGGGGCGGCGCGAGCTGGCTTTGGATCCAGGCGGCGGTGCAGCGTCATTGACAGGGTGCGGTTGATCTTTCTGGGGCATCGGGGATCAGTTTCCTCTTTGGATCGGGTCTGGTGCTTTCGGGGTTCGCTGATGGCCTCTCAGTGGTGGCAGCGTATTGTTGGCGAGGTTCCTTGAAGCTGGGCGGCGACGACATGATTGCGGCATGGCGTGGAGGCGATGGCTGCTTGCGGTGTGTGCGCGTCGATCTGAGCGTAGGGAGGTGGAAGTGGAATGAGCTGGGCCAGCTATTGGGCCTAGGGTGCTGTTTCTTCCTTGGGCTAGTTGGACTTTTCTTTAGTTTTTTTTTATTTTTTCACCTTGTTCTAGAACCCTAGGTTAGCACTCTCTACGTTTGTTAGGGAATTACGCACTTTCGTGCCTCTAGCAAATCCTCTAGAGTGGTAACGACGGAGGATTCTCAAGATACGGACTTAGGAAAGTTTTAGGTTTTCCTGGTCTTCTTGCCTATTACTCGAAATCTGGTCTTCTACTACTTTCATCTCAAGTTTTCTCTAGTTGTACATCAATTGAGGTCTCTAGGCGACTAGGTTTACTATTCAAAGAGAGGTTAGTAGTGAGGATTTGATTTATTGTCGTTAGACTCAATAAGTGAGCGCATGTGTTTAACAGTGAGGGTCACCTGTCTTTTGCTTGGCGGCTTGTGCCATCTAGACTCTTGGTATGAGACAGCATTTGATGTACATGCCTTCTGGCCATGGATAAGTAATGAAGTTATCTTTTTTTCTCAAAAAAAAAAAAACGATACAACTTCTTTTTATGTTAGTTTTCTGGTCATAGTAGCACGAGTAGTTTGCCCGTGGATAATGGGAATCAATACAAATATCGACAAAGTACCAGTTCAGAATTCAAACATATGACCCTAGATAACTCTCCTTACCTACCCGGGGAGGCTCTACATGGGTCCTAGAAGTTGGACAAACTATACAAAGGTTAAGTAAAGGGTCATATTATGGTCCCCAATTAGGGAACTTTGTTCAAATACATACATAAACTACAGGATTAATATAATCTCATCCTTGTTACTGCTCTAGTACTAGTCAAAGTTCTCATCATTCCCACTATTCTTAAAGATTTCTTTTGTTTGGCTATGTTTTTCTCTTCTTTATAGACCTAGTTAAAGTAATCCATTTAATTATGATTGGGTAATCACAGATTTGGCTCTTCTAAATTGAGCCCCACGAGTATATCAAAGTTCAAAGTAAGCTGCAGACTGCAGTGTGCAGGGAAGACTGGTTAGATTACAAAGGACGGCCATGTCGTCTTCTTGCTACACTTTTTAGAGGAGAGTGCCAAACCAAACGCAGAAGGAGACTTGAGATGAACTTTGTCTTCATTGATTGGTCACTCTCGAGTAATTTTTACTTTGCATGAAAAGATGTCCATCAAGCGGCTAAAAGTAATTAACTTATTCTTCATTTATTTTATTCACAACTATCTCATTAGCATCTACATAATTGGGTAATTTGAGATGTTCCCAAGTATTAAAATTTCATAATCAAAAGTGTTGGATTAAAATATCATAGTCTCCTCGATGTTCTCTAATTTAGAGAACGTAGAGAGGAAAGATCTACATTTTGTGGTTGCATATTTACTGAATTCTTGTTCCACCAAATTTTAAAGATAATTTCCAACTACCAAAAAAATGAAAAGGACATGATCCATGACCTCTCACTTGTCCCTTAGCCAAACGTTGCTGTTAGGAGTTGATGCCAATGCAAAACATGTCATCGCAGAGGCGATGTTATTGTAAGAAGATGATAACAACAAGAGTCGAATTGAGGAACTCCTCCGTAAGAAAGACTTTTATTACTAAGTCAAATGATTGTGGACAGTAAGTCAGTAAGTATCTATTATAAATAACAAAGGCACGTCGCTCTTCCATAATTATATCTTTATTTATTTGCTCGTGTTTATTTTGTTAGCCTGATTTTTAACATTTTTTTTTTGTTTTTTTTTTGTTTTTTTTATCCTTCGTCAACCTATTCTCTTCCCTTAAAAACAACACTAGCAATGTGCCCGCATTTCTCACGGGTGATATAATGGAAAATAGATTGACTAAAAAGAATAGTAGTTATTTATTTTTTGGACATAAAAAAGTGGTGGTTTGGCTATTTTTTCAATTTACACTTTTATCTATTTATATTTTATTAACTTAATTTGATAATTATGTTATTGAAGGGTATTATAGGCACTTCAAAATTTGGTGAAACCCTTTGACACCAAAAGAGTGCCTCCATTTATAGTAGTAGAGATAGGTGATTAATTACGGTTAATCTGCTTGCTTTTAGAATGAATGCAGATATCTATTCTATACTTCTCCCACGATCTACGCCTCTCTTCCATAATTATCTCTTTATGTCTTTATTTGTGTTAATTTCTTTTGCTTCTTGCTGTAATAGTCATTCTATTTACTTTTGAATTTATTCAGTATGGATAATTAAGGTAGTTCAAAATTTAATGAAACTTTTGAGGATTTCGTGTTATAGTATCAGAGATATTAACAATTACTTTTGTTACTTAACTTTTGACGGATATAATTTTTAAGTAGTAATTTTCAACGCGAATAACTCTCGCATATGAGACTAGATACACTGAATTAAGGAGTTGAGAATGTCATTCCCTCGATCACTTGATATTTGATACCAAGTTGGAATCTTCCTCATGATCGGAAAGGAAACGTACGCTACTATTTTACCATAATGTGTTTAAGATGTATGGTAACTCTTATGCATTGTAATAAAGTTGGCCAACACCCAAGAATGATTAGAGTAAAACCAAATAAGAAGTAGGTGTTGACTTCCCTTTACAGTGAATTTGGTGGGTGCTCTGTACTCTGTGGAGTGTGGAGCGTGCATAGTTATTTATTATCTTCTCAAGTTTCGAAAATGCCGAGTGGAACAGTGTCACAATAGTACTCTCCACGATTATTACTATGCCAAGGTCTCTCTCACTCACAGAGCATAGTATGACTGCAAATTCTGCATAGTAGTAAAAACCCAAAAACACTTTTAACTTTCTCAGCTGTTGCCAGCTTCTCTTTTCTTCTTCCTAAAGTCTCTCTCTCTCTGTGCATTATATCTTTACTTGTTTAAGCTGAGCGCATTTATACATGTCATATATAGCAAATTCCTCAGATCTGAATCATCTTCTGATATGCTAGCTAGATACCCTTTTGGTTAAAAAAGCAGGCCAGGTCTATTATAACAGAATGTGTTTCGAAAAGATAATGCTGTAATCATTATTATATTGTCTCTAAGCCACTCCTTGTCATCTTTTTCCTTTAAAAGAAGAAGGTGTTCATTGTTTTGAGAGTGAGTGTGGCTATTTATTAGTAGAGAGAATTGTACTTGAGAGAGAATTGCCTAGGAATTGAGAAAGAGATTTATTTAGATTTCAGGATATGGGGTTGTTTTGGTTTAGTGTAGTTTTGATTGGATTGGTGCTTGTTGGGGTTGAGGGGTACCCAGCTGAGGATCTGGTGGTGAAGTTGCCTGGTCAGCCACAAGTTGGGTTTAAGCAATATGCTGGGTATGTTGATGTGGATGTGAAAAATGGGAGGAGTTTGTTTTACTATTTTGTTGAAGCAGATAAGCAGCCTGATAAGAAGCCCCTATCTCTGTGGCTCAATGGAGGTAAATAGCTGAATTTTCTCTGTTTCTGTGCCATTGATATATTTTTGAAATTTGGAGGGCAAAGTTTTGAATTTTAGTTGGACTGTACTGTGTAATTGATGGGTTTGTTGTACTATGTTTGTTCTTGCTCTCTCTTTTTTAATTTTGCTCTCTCTGTTTCTGTACCATTGATATATTTTTGAAATTTGGAGGGCAAATTTTTGAATTTTAGTTGGACTGTACTGTGTAATTGATGGGTTTGTTGTACTATGTTTGTTCTTGCTCTCTCTTTTTTAATTTTGTTCATTTTCTACTTGTAGTCTCACTTTCTTCTCTGTATCAATGTTTGTATTCCATGCCCTTTTCAATTTTGTCCCTTTTAGTTTATGACCTTGTCTCATTCTGATGATATAACTTCACCATTGGATAACCCTGCTGAAACATGAAAGCTTCAGGCTTTCAGTTACCTGCTCAGAGTTCTGCATGTGCAGTTATTAGTTACTAACAAAAGTAACTTCTTCTTTAAACTTATCACAGGGTTTATACTTCTTTAAGCATGTCTATCTATTCCTAAACAGAGAATTTTCATGTAATTATAACAGTGTGAATGCTTCAAATTATTTGATAAAGGTTTTGATAGTCCATGTCTTCTGTTGGACTTGGACCTTGACATGAGAGTGACTAAGGTTTTATGCATTGGATTTGTACAAATTAAGCTTATTTTTTCATGTATCACATGCTCTTTGTCCAGAGTGAAAAAGTTATCTTAAGTTTCTAGCTTTAACTGTTGTGTTTGTTGAACTGAGGCTCTTGAACACCAAGTTGATTGACCATATTTTACAATGTTCAGGTCCAGGCTGTTCCTCTATTGGTGGAGGTGCCTTCACAGAGTTGGGTCCGTTTTACCCTACAGGTGATGGTCGAGGCCTCCGAAAAAACCCAATGTCCTGGAATAGAGGTAAATCATATTACATATCTAATGGATGCATCACTTTTTGAAACCTATCTCAATTATGCAGCATTGTTTATGTCTTGTAGCATCTAATCTCCTCTTTGTTGAGTCTCCTGCTGGAGTTGGATGGTCATACTCAAATACAAGTTCCGATTATAATTCTGGGGATGCCTCCACTGGTAAATTTAATAGCTACATTCACTTCCTTTCTTTTCACTTATGCAAGTATGTGCTTTTCAATGTGTCTGCTTTTGGCCATTGCTAAATACAATGTAGCAACATGTAGCAATTAGGCTTAAAAGAAATACTTTAAGCACACATTTGATTTGAACTTACCAAGCTTGTTTTCTTCATTTTGGCAGCAAGGGATATGCACACATTCTTGTTGAAATGGTATGAGAAGTTTCCAGCTTACAAATCTAGGGAGTTGTTTCTTACCGGAGAAAGCTATGCAGGTGCAAAATCTAATCAATGTTCATAAGTTCATTTTACCGAGTCATTTATAATGAGATTCAACTTTAATTTCTTTTGAACGGAGATGTACTTGTTTAACTAATTGCTAATTAAATGTATAAATTGAACCAATGGTGGATGCTCTTCATGTTCATTGCAAATGAAAATGCTATTTTTCTTTTTATTTACTTTATTATTTATGCTGGCGAACCTACTAGATATTTTCTGACTGTAACCTTTGTCATTCAGATTTTGTATGTAGTCTTTCTGTCTTTATGAACACGTTCTTACAATCTGTATTTTTGATGTTCAGGGCACTACATACCTCAATTGGCTGTTGCTATATTGGACCATAATAAACATTCAATTGGTTTCAAGTTCAATCTCAAAGGGGTTGCTGTAAGACCTCACATTCTTTTTAATCACAGCTCTATAGTTCAGTTCTTTTTTGTTTTGATTTTCAAGTTTTTTATTTTATTTATTATTTATTTTTTATTCTTTCTATTTGTTATCCTGCTGATGTTTGCTCATATAAACTTCAATTTTATGGTAGATTGGGAATCCACTTCTGAAACTTGATCGTGATATACCGGCAACATATGAATATTTTTGGTCACATGGAATGATTTCTGATGAAATTGGCCTTACAATCATGAACGATTGTGATTTTGAGGATTATGAATTTGCAACACCTCACAATGTAAGCATTGCATGCAATAATGCAATAGCTACAGCCAATAGCATAGTTGGCGAGTATATAAACAATTACGATGTGATCCTTGATGTTTGTTATCCATCTATAGTGGAGCAAGAATTGAGACTGCGGAAAGTGGTACAGTCCATACTTTCTGGTTAATTTTTCTGTTCTTTTTTCTTTTCCCTTGCATTTTCATGAAACTTATTGTATCATTGTTGCAATGAGTTTTTCATTTTTGTTTTTCTGCAGGCTACTAAGATAAGTGTTGGAGTTGATGTGTGTATGACATATGAACGCCGGTTTTATTTCAACCTTCCTGAGGTTCAGAAAGCCCTTCATGCAAATCGTACAAACTTGCCTTATAGCTGGGGAATGTGCAGCGGGTAAGTGTCAGATACAAAGAAACCTTTCTTTAGGCATATACAGAAAATATGAAAGTGCACACGTAGTTGTTCAAACATGTGCACTTTAATATTTTCTTTTCTTATTCAGCTGGAAATATATAATGCAATCACTCTTGACATTCTTCAATTCAAACTGTCCCTTACAACTTTACCACAAGTGACCATTACACTTCTGCGATAATTGCTTGAAACTTGAATGAATTAAATTATATCATAATTTTTAAACAATTTAACTTGCAGATCATCCTTATTTATTTAATATTTACTTTCATACTATGATACTATGAAGTCAAGTATTATTGTATGTCTTGTGTTGATCGTATAACTGATCTTTCCCATTTTTGCATTGTACAGTGTTCTTAATTACAGTGATACTGATGGTAACCTAAACATGCTTCCCTTGCTGGCGAGGATAGTTAAAAATCGTATACCAGTTTGGGTTTTCAGGTAATTAATTAGGCTTAACATGATAAATTTTCAGAATTGTACTTTTTTGTGTTGCTTCATAATATGATTGTCAACTGATTGCAGTGGAGACCAAGATTCTGTTGTTCCACTATTGGGCTCCCGAACACTCATCCGTGAATTAGCACATGATCTAAAGTTCCAGATAACAGTGCCATATGGAGCTTGGTTTCACAAAGGCCAGGTGCTTATGCATTTCTTTACATAAGTTTCTATAATTTAGTTTGTCTTTCCTGGAACAATATCCTAATTGTGATATTTTTCAATGAATATTTATGCTTTTTATATTTGTGTAGGTGGGAGGTTGGGCAACGGAGTATGGAAATCTATTGACCTTTGCCACAGTAAGAGGTGCTGCTCATATGGTACCCTATGCTCAACCATCAAGATCATTGCACCTGTTCAGTTCATTTGTTCGTAATCGGAGATTGCCCAACACGACACGTCCTCCCATTGATGAATAAGAAGTAACATAGAGATTGGTATGCTTCAGCGGCAAGATTTAGTAGTTTCAGAAGTTCATTCCTTGACAACAAGGGATGAAACTTATTGGCAGGATTTAGTAGTTTCAGAAGTTCATTTCTTTACAACAAGGGCAAGGGCAATAAAGAAACATGATTTGTTTGAGACTATCCAAAAAAAAAAGAAAGAGGGTTGAGCGTGGAAAATAGTAGAAAGGAATATTTATTTCATCTGCAAAAAACATTGATCGAGTTCTTCAACATTATTGATTCCTCACGTTTTGGGGATAATATAGCAAGTTGAAATCGTTCTTCCAGCCTTTTCTTTGATTCTTGTAAGAATTGACTGAACTGAATGGCACAGAATTGAAGCGTACGAACTCAAGTTGTGTTTTTCAGTCTCTCAGTTATGTTCAGTACAAAGTCATAGAAAGAATTCAAATTTACTATGATAAAAGTAAAATTAAAACCTCGAAAAAGCTTCTTTGAAGGCTTCGGCTGTGTTTTTAGCTCTTTGGGCTATGTTCTTTTATTTTTCTGTAAGTTGTTTGTTGGTTTGTCTTGGGCGTGTTATCTTTGGTTTTTAAGCCTTCTATAGGTTGAGATGCTTAGTATTTCTTCATTTTGTTCTTCTAAGAAATTTGATTATAAGATAAAAAAAAATGAATCTAGAGAACAACTTCTCATAGGTAGCAAAGTGAAAGCTTGGAGTGCGCATCTTGCGAATGTGCCATTGAAGCTATGGCTCGTTGTTTCATTACGTTCCGTTGTACAGAAGTTCACAATAGATATAAATATTGATAATCTTTTTCAGCAGAAAATGACATATTCATTAAGGAGCAAAAACTATACATGGTTCTATATTGTAATGTAGCACAATTCAGAACATACAAATTCAAGAATCGATGATTAAAAACTTTGAACACAAAGCCTAGGGCTCTCTTTTTCACTTTAGTTAAACAAAGGAAAAAGAGCTCAAAAATTTTAGGGGTGGCCAGGCACGGACCGGGATGACCATAATCCCAAACCCAAACACAAAGCCTATTTTTCCTTTTAGTTAAACAAAGGTGGGCACGGACTGGGATGACCATAATCCCAAACCAAACCCGATTCTAACAACGGGACAGGACGAGATGAGATTGCATTTTGAAATTTGATCCCGTCTCGTCCCGTCCCGTCCCGTCCCGTCCCGTCCCGTCCCGTCCCGTCCCTTGCCTTTTGGTTTTGGGTTCATTCAAGATCATTCGGGATCATCCCATTTCAACTTAGCATCAAATCATCAATGATCATTCAAAGTTCAAAATAGTCAAACACCAATATATATAAGCATTATCCATACAAGAGCCATCAATCCAAGCCTTATGGATTTACAACACTTGAAAGAAGTTCAAACAAGTCCAAGCAAATTGAGTATATGGCAAATATAAATATTAAAAATGATCACAAACAACCCATAAAAAATTGACACATAATAAAAATTTGATTTCAATTATAAATATAAATATTTCGGGATGGGACTGTATCAGCTCGGGATTGAACTTTTAATAGCTATAGTTTTTATGAATATATGATAAGTACTCTCTCTATTTTTTTTAGCAGAAATGACAATACATACTATTAACAGGGCAAAAACTACTCATAATGACCTATCCCTCATGGACATGATAAATATAATCATCACATAAGTAGCTTTACAAATTCTCTATTATAGCATTGAGTTAATAGAGAATAGAGAATACATACTTTAGAATAAAGATAAGGAAAAAAAAACTCAGAATGTTGTGCTTCATGTTACATTATACTAAATAGAAGTTGAGTGTTGAGTGTTGACGGAGACAACAACATATGTCTTGTGGTGTAACATGAAAGTCTGAATTACCTAAGGTAAGGTCATCTCCAGTAACAGAGGGCTATATTGGGGCCAGAGCTATAGTTTAGCGCCCAAAAATATTATTCTTCATTCATGAACAAGTGATCATCTCAAGTAAGCTTTAGCCATTTCAAATATTTTATAGTTTTACATTATGTTATTCAAATTTATGATTTAATTTTATTATAATAATATTTTAATTTAGACCAAAATTAAATTTTTTAAGGTGTAAGTTGGGATGAGGTATCTATGTGGTATTGTTGATAACATTTTCATATAGGAATTTTAAGTGCCACGTGTCTCTTCGCAAGCAAATCTCTAGATTCCCGATTAGATATAGTGTCGACGTGGCAAAACTAATCATTATAATGCTTATCAAATTTTCAGATACAATTTTTAAATGCCATGTGTCGTGTTGTGATCAAGTCCCTAGATTTTGGTTTAGATTTTTTGTATACGTGGCAGTTCTATATTCGACTTCAAACCTCAATAAAAATGGTGGTTTCGGTTGCATATCTCACTATCTCATCTATCTCCTCTCTAATTGTTTGTTCAGTTTATAAGTTTTTATTACAATTTGCAATGAATTCCAACTGGTTTTCTCAGTGAAATGAGAGGCGACGTGAAGATGAGGAAGATGATGAAGAAGAAGAAGAATATTATGCGCAGAGACGAAGAAATACAATACAAGTTATGGCGGAAGTAACTAACTGGTTGGCTTCTACTCACTCCAACAACAACCTCAATGGGGTGGTTCTATTCCAAGCCGCGATACCCGTCATTGATCATGCGAGGTAGCTAATAACAAATTATTAAATGATTACTACGTAGTTGACCTTGTGTACCCCACCGAAACTTTCAGACGACGTTACAAGATGAGGTGTGAATTGTTCCTCCGCATGTTAGAGCATGTCCAAATGACAGATCCATACTTTAGGCAGTCACTGATGGGCGTCCGAGCTTCTCACCTTACTAGGAATTGACATGCTCACTCCGAATGCTAGCCATTGTATGCTTGACTGATTCCTTAGATGAATCCTTCCGTATGCCTGAATCAGCTGTCATTGAGAACCTTAGTCGATTTTGTCGTACTATTGTAATCATTTATCAAGAACGCTACCTTTAGGCTCTTACAACAAAAGATTTGGATATGCTTTTACATAGAACCAAGCAACAAGGATTTCCTGGAATGATAGGTTTGCTTGATTGCATACATTGAGAGTGGAAGAATTGTCCAATGGGATGGTAGGGTAGCTTCAGCAGCAAGTAAAAAAAACCAACCATTATTTTTAAAGTTATGGCAAGTCTTGAAACCTAGATCTTGCATGCTTTCTTTGGCATCCCTAGAGTCCAGAATGGCATCACTGCTCTCGGACGTTCACCACTATTTGATGCTGTAATAGCAGGTCAAGCACCATAACTTAACTACCATGTCAACGGGACGCCTTATGAGTTTGGGTACTACCTTGCTGATGGCATCTACCGTAAGTGGGCAACACTCGTGCAATCAATCAAACATCCTGAGAATGACGCAGAAGTGTACTTTTCCATTAAGCAGGAGGCATACCGCAATGATGTTAAAAGGGCATTTGAGATTCTGCAAGCACGATTTGCAATCATTAGGCAACCTGCAAGAGGTTGGGAGCAAGAATCATTATCGACAATCATGTTGGATTGCATAATACTTCATAACATGATTTTTGAGGATGAGCGAGATGACTACTACAATGGCAAGTCTGACGATGATGACTTGAATCCAAATAGGTGAAATAGAGCTCGGGCAAGAATATATGATGGCCTGAATTTATGACGTAATCCAAGAACCGAAAATATCACAATGACTAAACACATGTCTCGTTACCGTTGCTCTCGTGTTGGAAATAGTAATCTACGAAATGATCTTCTGCAACATGTTTGGTCAAACAGACGAAGTTTATTGTCTTAATGTTTTTCATAATTGCTTAATATCTATGCTAGATTGCTAGGTGAGGTAATAATTGACAATTTATTATCATGTCATAATCCTCATCGATAAGTATTGTTATACTTCACAACTGCTGGTATACTTCATCACCATAGTTACGTTCTTATTATCTTACTGTGTTGTATGCATCTTTATCTTGTGTTTATTATACATATAACTTTATACATAGTAGATTTTTCAGTTCATATAACAATTTATTAAGACAACATTTACCGATCAAAATTCAAATTGATAAAATAATCAAACTAATTGTCATCTTCGGTTGCCGTACGTGGATGATAGTCATTGGATGTTGTGTCAGAATTAGAAAAAAATTCACGTGCACTTAGCCTTTTAAGAGCTTCCATCTTATTCCCAACAAAATATGCCTTACTCCTTGGAGTAAAATCAACAGTTTGCATAATTATAATGGCTTTTTCCCTCTCTCTCTCTTGTCGATCCTCCTTCATTTTCTCTCTTATGGCTTTTGCCTCTTTCGTCTTGATGTTTTCTTCCCTCATTCGCTCTATGGCCAATAGTTTTTCTTGAAAGGCTTTCTCCTCCTTTTCTTTGGCTTTCAATTTGTGTCTTCTTGCGGTATTTCATCCCATTGGTCTAGGAAGAGAATCTGGAGTCGAAGTAGATCCGTTT
Organism: Rosa rugosa; assembly: GCF_958449725.1. Taxonomy (NCBI): domain Eukaryota; kingdom Viridiplantae; phylum Streptophyta; class Magnoliopsida; order Rosales; family Rosaceae; genus Rosa; species Rosa rugosa. Next base: position 31,619,696 of record NC_084822.1, read on the forward strand.
GGATCTTCATTATCCTCCAAGGAAATATGGAGGTTTCTTAGCACCGGTGGTGGACCAAAGTTTTCTAGTGGTGGATCATCAAACGTCACCCAACTATCGCTACACAAATTGTAACAACTTTGGTGGTGAAATTTTTTTCCATTCATATCGTCATTGTAAAAATCCTCGGCAAAATTGTTGCTATAACAAAAATAAAAAGAAATTATATAATAACAATAAGAGTAGTTTCATGAAAAAAAAATATTACAATTACTTGCTAAATAAATTAAAAAAAAAAGTAATTATGTAAAAGAAGTCTTACTTGGTCGGATTCATTAGCTCCACTATGAATTCTCCTCTCGACGTATTTGACACATTGATGTCGTTTCTTCATTTGTGGGAAAAGGTGTTTTTGCCATCAAGATTTACAACTCTCAAAATTTCTAACATTGGGAGGAGTGCCATTGAAAAATTCTTTGAACTTTGCTCCACTTGTTTCCAAATGCCAGTCTCTTTTTGGCTTGTGCATTTGTCAGAGTTTTAGAACACTTTGATGAACACAATGCAAAGAGCTTCATCTTCCTTTCTTGTCCAATTAGCTCCTTTGATGGACATGCTTTTCACTAAAAAGAGAATATAAAAATATGATAAGTTTGTTGAGGTGAATTGTAGAAGGAAAATAGAAGGTGTGAAATTATAGAGAAATTATTTTCATTTTTTTTTTTGGCTGTGTTGCAGCTTCGAGAGGAAGATGTAGCGAAGGAGAAAGTCAGGTACCTTGATTTCTCAAGAGCATGTAGCCTTAGGCCAGACAAAATGCTTGTGACAGTAAAGAGCTTTCCCTTGCATGGAGACAATGTATTGAAGAATGTGACGTATGGTAGAATTCCTCGTGGAGAAATTCTCAATGAACAAAACAAGTTATATGCAGAAGCCATTGCAAAAATAAGCAATGATGGAAGGTTTGGTTTACTGATATTGAATGATTTTCCAATTGATGCTCCAAACTTTACTCCAGCAGCACTTAATGCTCTTGCAATGAAAGAAAAAATTGTTATCATTGTCAACAACAATGATGGTCAACCTCATGATGATGAAGCTAAAGGGCAACATGATGACACGAAAAGTGTTTACATCGAAGTGTCCAAGGATGAAGTACAACCTGTTGAATTTGAGATGACTCACTTCCTCCTTAATAGTGATGAGGAATTAAAATTTCCAACAAAAGGAATGACAGGAGCGACAATTGCCACATCTATTGAACAAATTTCCTCCTCAAATGGTTCACTTTGGTGTGCTCTTTAGTTATGGAATCTTGCAACAAATTTAAGAAAGGTGTACAAGAAGAAAACCATTGGGCAAAATGGGATGATAACAGCCTTCGTTCATATGTTTTTGTGTGCAACTGCCTTTATCCTAGAGCAATTGAAGGAGTTCAAATGGCCAGAGAGTAGGAGTTTGAGCATTGCTGGGCTTGTTGTAGCTACCTTTGGAGCCATGTTTCATTGTTTTGGGGATGGGAGATCAAGCAGAAGTGGGCATCAAGAGAGCGCAAATGGTTCATGTGGCCATTCTTCCCTGCCACAGTGGGACTGATTGTAGAAGTAAACCAAGTGGCCTTCTACGTGGCATGCATTGCTCATCCAGGAAAACCTCCAAGATTGGGTTTTTTTGCCCTTCTTTTTCATGTTTCTCATATCATTAAGCTCATGGCTAAGGATAAGAGAAAGAATATAAAAAATATGAGGCTAGGGAGTGAAGTTTGATGAGGATGGAGTTTGATAAAGATGGAGTTTGATGAAGTCTTGTGATTTACTGTATTTTGTTGTTTGGTAACTTCAAATCAATGTATGTTAGAACCTCTGTTTTATTGTATTGTGTATCAAATTTGTATGTTGAACTTCTGTTTTTGTATTGTGTTATTTGGTAACTTCGAACCAATGTATCTTATCTGTTTTGTCTAATATATGTATTTTGCCTTAAAAAAAAAAAGGTTGTATTTATAGAGAAAAATGATATTTTGAAATTTTACTGTTTTGTTTAAAAAAAAAAACAACAACTAGCTGTTGTTAAATAACGATCATATAATCTTGGCCATTGATTGCAATTATGATGATGAATGTTTAATCGATAGCCATTGATGAACATTTGACTGTTGGGAAGCAAATTGATTCTCATTTCAACCAATGGCAAGCTGTCACTTGCCCATTATTTGGTATTATTCTATCCGCCCAACTTGTTCATCTACCATGCTGGGACCACAAGTTTGACTGGGCTAGCCATAGGGTTAAGTTTGGCCCTCTTAGCAGCCCTATGACTCTTTTATAATTTGTTGTTGGAGATAAAAAAAAAAGGCTATATTTTAGGATTTTGGTCATTTGAACCCCCGTATTGGAGATGACATTGTGTTTATGTATATAGACTCAAGAGAAAATGTTATTTTCCAAAATACCCCTACTCAACTCGTAAATTTCACAGGCGTATGTCGGTTTTTATAGTATTTTACTGTCGCAACCCTAAAATTTTAAATAAAAAGAAAAGAAAAAAATATTTTACCCCTACTTGTAGGATCTCAATTTGAAGCATCTCTCCCTCCCTCAGAGTCTCTCTTCCTCTCAAAGAAACAAAATTAAAGCCCCGAGTAGATCGACATGCATACCGTAGAGATCGTTGTGATGGATAGCAACATCATCAGATACAATATTGGGACTCCCCACAACTTCGTTTACTACCCATTCAATGCCTCATGCACATAAGAAACTCAAATCGAAACAATCACTTATCACCAAGGCTAGGTAATTTTGAACAGTGGTGGTGGCCATCAAACTATCCTGGAAGCCTCATTTCTCTCCTTCGACGTATGTTGGTTACATTACCAAAGCTCCATACATATAGAACCAAAGAAACCTTACACTTGGGGGCCATGATGTTTTCGTTCCTCTTCCGCTCTATGTTAGCCAATAGTTTTTCTTAAAAGACTTTCTCCTCATTTTCTCTAGCCTTCAATTAATTTTTTGTTGCGGTATTTCGTCCCATTGGTCTAGGAAGAGAATCCGGAGTCGAAGTTGGTATCGGGGTGTTGATCCGTTTGGATCTTCATCACCTTCCAAAGAAATAGAGAGATTTTTTTTTGCACCGGTGGTGGATCAAACGTCACCCACAAGCACCGGTGGTTGATCCGTTTGTCTTATTTTATTAGCCCACAAGCATCTACGTTTTGCTTCTTCATACGTCATTGTGGTCCCAACAATTTGGACTGGGCTAGCCAAAGAGCTAAATTTGACCCTCTAATCAACCCTATGACCCTTTTATGACCATTTAGAAATTGGCCATTTGATCCCCCTTATTAGAGATGACCTAAGTCAGCTAGGCCAAAAAACTTGAGATTGCATAACCTATGAAAGAAACTTGTCCCATCCACCAAAGGTGGAAGTGATTTAGCATAAACATAACTGAAAATAAAATCAACAAACTCAAGAAGTCATTTGGACTGATCTAACCCTAGAAACGTAACTAGTAATATATTAAGCTCGATTAGCCTCAAGTGGACCATCAGACCCTTTGGGGCCACCATCCCCTATCTTGACCACTCTCACTAAAAAAGGAAGCATCCGTGCCATAACAAACATACCTAGTTGAAGACTCCTTGCTCAACCTTAACACAACCACACCTCTAATATCCCCTTTGGCCAAAGCTCATTTGCTTATCACCGTTGATCTTCCATGCATTCCCCCTATAACCATCAAACCTAGCCACACCAAAAGTAATCGAATCTCGAAGAACACCACATACAACATCTTTGAAAGGAACACACACTTCATCCTTCAGCGAACCCAACCACAAAAAAGATCTAGAATAGCTAACATCATTGAGGTCAAAAAAAAAAAAAAAAACCTTACTAATATAAAACAAAAGGTCCAGAGCCACCAAAGGCGTATGCCGCTACCTTTATACTCAATCATAGCTCGATAGTGACCTTTAAAACACAATAAGTGAGGTCGCCTAATATTAGGATTGAACCTTGGTCAAAAGCAATACCTCCAACCCCATAAACTAAATATGAACACATTGGTGTTTTGAAGATAAAATTTTATTTTACTGACATGTCCGTAGTGGGATGACATACTAGAAAAAACTTTGTCTAGAAGTTGCATAGGAGAAGACCTCACCATCATGCCTATCCAACGCACTAATACTAAACTGCCATATGAATAGTTTTTTTAAAAGTGAGAGCATTTGAGTGTATTTGTGTTATGAGATTTCGTTTGTTAGATCATGTGATAAAATTTAAATTTGAGGGGCTAAAGATGGTCCGACCATCTCACACAAGACTTTTTCGTTGGCAGTCACCCATCATACCTAACCAGATCATATTTCCAACTGCCTAATCACTTTCTGCCACCTGTTTGTTTTTATTTTTTGGCTGAAACCTGTCTCTAATTTGTTTATTACACATAAGCAAACTCTCTCTCTCTCATTCGCTTAAACCCTCCCACGCCCAATTTGAGTTTCCCAGGACACCGTTTGCTTAAACCCTCTGTCTCTCTCTCTCAGCCACTGAACAGTTTGCAGATTTTTCTCTTGGGTTCCAAACTCATAACAGTCCCAGCAGCTGCCCTTTCATTCCCCTCTTAGGTATGGGCCCTCTTTCTCATTTTAGTTGTTTCAGAATTTGATTTCTGTGAATGTTTATGCAAAATCAACCTGAGGTTTCTTAAATCTTCATTTTGATAGCATGATTGATTCTGAATTTCTATTGGGTTTCCTTGAGTTCATCAACTCTAAATTGAATGCTTGCCAATTTCTATGGTTTCATATAGGTTTCAGAGAGAGAGAGAGAGGGAAAGGATCAAGCTTTATACTTTTCAAGTTTGCCATTGTGAAATCCAGAACTGAGGTGCTGAGGCTAGTCATTTCTTTTCTGGGTTCTGTTTTCTGTTTCTATTTGCTTCACTTCAAAGCTTGGCATGCTTTATTTCTTTCACTCATATATTGATTGAGATTTTCGGTTTTTGTATAACATGACAGCCCCCATGTTAACTTTGGTGCAAACACTTGTAAAATGGATCAATCTTTTTATAAGCCAAGTGACATAACTAAGTCATGAGTCAATGCGCCTCAGGCTTCCCTTCAAAACTTTACACTCCTTCAGCCAAAACCGCAGACTCTCATCCGAATCAACTCTCCCCTATGGAACCCCTGAGCCGCTCCCCACCCATCTCTTCCAAATTTGTCGAGAACAATGCAGGCTTATCAAGACCCACAAAGTGTGCGGTGAAATGTCTGAAAGAGAGCTGGCTCAATCTTCAAGAACCTGCAAGGCTATCCATGCCCAGGGCTTGAAATTTGAAGTTGGGTCGAAAGGGTTGCTAGGAAATGCTATTGTGGGTTATTATGCCAAGTGTGGTAACCTGGGCTATGCCGAGAAGGCATTTAATTGCCTTGATAACAAGGATGTGTTTGCTTGGAACTCTGTCTTGTCGATGTATTCAAATAAGGGATTGCTCGAGCAGGTTTTTAACTCATTTGAGTCAATGTGGAAATGCAAGGTTTTGCCGAATGAGTTCACGTTTGCAATGGTCTTGTCTGCTTGTACAAGATTGGTGAATATAGAGTATGGTAGACAAGTTCATTGTAGTGTTATTAAGATGGGGCTTGAGTTGATATCATTCTGTCAAGGTGCACTTATTGATATGTATGCCAAGTGCAATTGTATAAGTGATGCTCGGCAGATATTTGACAGTGCAGTGGAGTTGGATACCGTCGCTTGGACAACAATGATTTCAGGGTATGTTCAAGTTGGGCTGCTTGAGGAAGCACTTAAAGTGTTTAAGGAGATGCAAAGAATTGGCGGTGTTCTGGACCAAGTGGCCTATGTGACTGTCATAAATGCATGTGTTGGTCTAGGAAGGCTAGATGATGCATGCGACTTGTTCTCGCAGATGCCCAATCCAAATGATGTGGCATGGAATGTGATGATTTCTGGGCATGCAAAGAGAGGTTATGAGGTAGAAGCTGTTAACTTTTTCCTGCAAATGAGGAAAGGTGGTGTAAAACCGACAAGATCTACTCTGGGAAGTCTTTTAAGTGCAATCTCAAGTTTAGCAGCTCTAGACTATGGGCTGATAGTTCATGCTATGGCAATAAAGCAGGGGTTAGACTCGAATGTTTACGTAGGAAGTTCTTTAATCAATATGTATGCCAAGTGTGAAAAAATTGATGCTGCTAAGAGAATATTTCATTATATATCAGAGAAAAATCTTGTCTTGTGGAACGCAATGCTTGGGGGTTATGCACAGAATGGGTATGCCGATGAAGTCATAAAATTGTTTGCTAATATGAAGGCATGTGGTATTCACCCTGATCAGTTTACCTACACCAGCATTCTTAGTGCCTGTTCTTGCTTGCAAAATCTAGAAATGGGTCGCCAATTGCATTCAGTCATCATCAAGAACCAATTTGCATCAAATTTATTCGTCGGAAATGCATTGGTTGATATGTACGCTAAATCAGGGGATCTGGAGGAAGCAAGGAACCAATTTGAGCTCATAAGCAATCGAGACAATGTGTCTTGGAATGCAATTATTGTTGGATATGTGCAGGAAGAGGACGAGGACAAGGCTTTTTGTATGTTCAGAAGAATGATATTGCATAGGACTGTGCCTGATGAAGTATCCTTGGCCAGTATACTAAGTGCTTGTGCAAATGTTCAAGCACTGGACATGGGACAGCAAGTCCACTGTCTCTCGATTAAAATTGGTCTAGAAACAAGCCTTTATGCTGGGAGCTCCCTTATTGATATGTATTCCAAATGTGGGCTAATTAGGGATGCACGAAGTGTTCTTGATTTCTTGCCCCATTGCAGTGTGGTCTCGATGAATGCTCTGATTTCTGGCTTTGTTCATAGAAACTTCGAAGAAGCAGTAAACATATTTCGTGAGATGCAGGATATTGGATTGAACCCATCTGAAGTTACTTTTTCAAGTCTTTTAGATGCATGCAATGGACCTATTATGCTACCACTGGGAAGACAAATCCACAACATAGTACTAAAGAAAGGCCTTTTGTTTGATGGTGATTTCTTAGGTGTCTCTTTTTTGGGAATGTATATGAACTGCCAAAGCAAAATAGATGCAACCAATCTTTTCTTAGAATTCCCAAAGCCAAAAAGCAAAGTTTTATGGACCGCTATGATTTCGGGACTCAGTCAAAATGATTGTATAGAGGAGGCATTGCAGTTGTATCGAGAAATGCGTAGTGATAATGCCCTACCAGACCAAGCAACTTTTGCCAGTGTTCTTCGAGCATGTTCTGTTATATCTTCTTTACAAAATGGTAGAGAGATCCATTCTCTCATTTTTCATACTGGTTTTAATTTGGATGAGTTAACATGTAGTGCCCTGGTAGACATGTATGCCAAATGTGGGGATGTGAGAAGCTCGGTGCAAGTTTTCCAAGAAATGGGTACTAAGAATGGTGTTATTTCTTGGAACTCAATGATCGTTGGTTTTGCTAAAAATGGGTATGCAGAAGATGCATTTAAGATCTTTGATGAGATGAAGCAATCTCATGTTGAGCCTGACGACGTCACATTTCTTGGTGTTCTCACTGCATGTAGTCATGCAGGGAAGGTGGCTGAAGGTCGTGAGATCTTTGATTCTATGGTCAATTATTATTCTATTCGACCCAGGGTTGATCATATTTGCTGCATGCTTGATCTTCTGGGCAGATGGGGTTTGCTTAAAGAAGCAGAGGAGTTTATTGATAGGCTAGATTTTGTACCAAATTCTATGATTTGGGCCACACTGCTTGGTGCTTGCAAATTACATGGAGACGACATAAGGGGTCGGCGTGCGGCTCAGAAACTGAAGGAGTTAGAACCACAAAGTTCATCCCCATATGTGCTACTTTCTAGTATGTGTGCTGAATCTGGAAACTGGAATGAGGCTAACTCTTTGAGGAGGGAAATGAAAGAAAAAGGGGTGATTAAGTTGCCTGGATTTAGTTGGATTTCTGTGGGACAGAGGACAAATTACTTTGTTGCTGGGGACAAGTCTCATCCAAGTGCTGCTGAAATTCATGTCGCTTTAAAGTACTTGACAGCAATAATGAAAGGAGAGGGCTATGTTTTTGATGAAACAGATTCTTTGTTGCATGAAGAAGAGTGAGAGAATTCCTTTTGGTAATCTGAGGCTGACAATTCTACTCCCTTAGCAAGAGTGCAAAGTACATTAGAATTACTTTCCCAGCAGTATTCTGCAATGATGCTTTGCAGTTGCAAATCTAATCTCTCTCTCTCTCTCTCTCTCGCTCTCTCCCTCACTCAAATATATTTCGGAGTTCCCCTGATAAGGGATTCTCAGCTGAGGATCTGATAATTGGGCAGCCTGGTTAACAGCAAGTCAAGTTCAGGCAGTATGCAATGTATGTTCATGTGGATATCAATTGCTGGTGGAGCTTGTTTTACTACTTTTTAAAAGCAGAGAGACGCTGGCAAGAAAGTACCTCACTGTTTGATTTAGTGATGGGTTTGTTTCTCTGGTACCTCAGGGAATCCAGCCAACATATTTGGAATTTGGAAACTGTGAGCCTCTTTACATTCCTCGTACAAATTCTGATTTTTTAATTCACTATTTCAATTATATTATGGTTCTTTCTTTATGAAAGTATATTCGAAGGTGTTTCTTTGTTAATTTTTATTGCTCCTGCTCCATTGTGATGTTGAAGGTTCACTTCATTATGTCTACTTTGGAACTCTTGTTCTAACAATTTCACAGATTTAATTTCGTATTTTTCATTTTTATAGTTTCCTCAATGGAACTTGAATAGTATGCATTTAAACACAAAACATGTTCCTATTAATTGCGAGTAATATCGGAAATAACTTACTTTATAAGAGACGAAGAACCGAAGGCAGTTTTATGTAGAACTTTAAGAACTTGGGATCTCACCATAGCCACTTCATCTCCAACCTTTTAAAATTGAAAAAGTTCCATTTTCTCTCAGCATGTTATTCCCTTCAATAGATGAATGGATTTCAATTTAAATATAATAGTTTATTCTTCATATTGTATAATTCGTACATGCACCAAAGCAATTCGATTACCATGCTTGTTCCGTTTAGAGCTCAGTAGCCACTCCTGCTTTAATCTTCCTTGTTCATATTTCATTAGCTGTGAACTTCTTGTCCACAGCTTTTGTTTCTTGTTTCTGGTTCCCTCTTCAATGAAATTTTGTGTCTTAAAAAAAACAGAGAGAGAGAGAGAGAGTCATGTAATCTTAGTAGGATGTTCTTTGAACTATTGAATGTCATGTAATCTTCTATAATCATGTAGAGAGAGAGAGAGAGAGAGAGTCATGTAATCCTAGTAGGATGTTCTTTGAACTATTGAATGTCATGTAATCTTCTATAATCATGTAAAACCACAACCTAATTTAATTCAAATGTGTTTAAGTGAAAAGAAGGTCTCTCTTAGATTGAAGTTGATAGTTTGGAAAATGGTTGCTTTAAATTTATGAGTAACATGCTTAAATTCCCAGAATTAATGTTCTTGTTCAGGTTGCGAATTTAAGAAATGCAAGGGCCATATTCTTGATTCAGGCTATTGAAGACCAAATAGTATTTAATTATTACCTTGATTCAGGGAGGTGCGTTTTTAAAATTATGGATCATGTTGTCCCAACTGTGTAAAGATGTGGTTTAGGTCTTCGAAATAGTTCTTAAAGGCATAATAAACACATTTAACTCAGACTTGATCCTACTATTATGCTTCTGATGAAACACATATTTGCTATTTCCATTCTGTATCTTTAGTAGGATCATATCTCCTCTTCTTAGATTGAAGTCAACTTTGAATTGATAGTTTGTAAAAAGCTTGCTTTTAAAATTATGAGTACCATGCTTTAATACCCAGAATTTGTGTTCTTGTTCATGTTGCTAATTTAAGAAGTGCAATGGCCGTATTCTTGATTCAGGCTCTTGAAGGCCAAATAGTATTTGATTATTACGTTGATTCAGGGAGGTGCATTTAGAAATATGGGTCATGTTGTCCCAAACTGTGTAAAGATGTGGTTTAGGTCTTCAAAGCAGTTCATAAAGGCATAATACACACATATAACTCAGACTTGATGCTACTATTATGCTTCTGATGAAGCATATATTCTCTATTTCCATTCTGTACCTTTTGTAGGATCATATCTTTCTTTGTAGACAGTGCTTCTGCTACAAATTCCAGTTATATATGATTATATTATTACCTCCATTGCTGACCGCACTGGTTTAAGTGTGTTTGCGTGTGTCCTTGAGTATGATATCTGCATTAGTTAAGTGCAAAGAAAAGGAAATTGTAGAATAAAAATAAAGTGATTCTAGCTCTTACAGAAGCTACTTCATCTTCGACATCATGACAAAAGTCATGGTTCTGGTGTTACTAGTAATAGTGCATTGTTCAGATTTTATATAAGGTTGCGCACCAAAGCTTTTGATAATCCTTGTCTTGGGTACTTGATCAAAATCTAAGGTGATGCACACTCAAGGTTACCTTTTGTTTATGGGTTCTTTGCACCTTAAAACATCCAATTTCTTGTTGCAATATTAAGTAGAACTAGAACCATCTTTAAAAGAATGCCTTCGGATTTAACACCAATTCTAAGTTAATTGCGACTGTTATTGTTGGATTTATGTTAATTTCTATCCTTATAACCGTGTAGCTCTTTCTATGGAAGTGCTTTCTTGATTTGCTTATTTTCCACCTGCTGTTGCTTTCTGTTCTCTGTATCACTGTCTAAGTTAGCTCTGTTGAGAATATTTTTAGTTAACTGCTTAGAATTAATATGATATATAAGCTGAATGTTTGCAAGAACAGGTAGGTATGATAAGCTTTAAGTGATAGAAAATCTACATTACCACTCAAGGTTCTCATATAAAGAGTAATGGTGCTTCAAATTATGTAAAAAAGGGTGCTTATAATCAAAGCTTTATAAATACTTTCCTTGAGTTGGACGTTTGTTTAAAATATGATATGACAACCACTCAAGCATCTGCTCCATTATTCAATTATTTATTTTTTTCAGGATTCTTTGGATCTTAAAAAATTGATTTAATTTATGTAAACTTCAATATTCAAACAAAAGCTTTACAGGTATGTTAGAAAGAAAGAAAGAAATAGTATTATGATGTGTCAGCAAATCTAAATTGATTGCTCGTAAAATGCATCCTTATTCAGTATAAATTGCTGTCTTATCCAGAATGAAAATCATCTTGAAGCTTTACAAACAGCAATTAGTATTAATACTATATGATTAACTCTGTGCTCAGGTCCTAGTTGTTCCTCTATTGGTTGAGGTGCCTTTACAGTGGTGCCTATTTCATCCTACAGCTCATGGTCAGGGTCTTCAAATAAACTCAATGCCATGGAATACAGGTATATAGCATAGCACTCATAATGGATACATTGATTTTCCTTCTATGCTGATGCTGCAAAAAAATTGAGTAGTTATAAAAGGGGAGCGCTGCTGGAGGCATTTGGTTTATTCTATACAAATGAAACTTATGTGTCCGAGATTCTGATACGGAAAAAGGCATTCTTTAAAAGTTGGAGACCTTAGGCTTGTGGTAACAACCTTGTACAAGGTCAAGGTTTTGGCTTGAAGGTTGAGAAAGGTGTGGTGAAACTTTTGTAAGGGGAAGATTTAGATGCTGTGCTGGTCGCTAATTAGGTGGTTCATGAGGTGAGGATGAAAAATGAGGGATTCATCTTTAAAATAGTCTATGACAGAGTCTACGACCACACTGAGTGGATCTTTTAAATAGTTGCTCGGAAAATAATGGACTTGGAGCAAGGTGGTGAAATGGATTGGAGGGATGTCTGAGGTCAGCAAACTTTTCTGTTAAATGTTTGCAGGAATTTGCATATCTTCTTGTCTTCTATTGTTGATTTGTCATTTTGCACATGGAGTACGCATTTCTCTGTATCAATGTTTTGAAGCTCATTAGTCCTGTTCTATACAATCCACAATAATTTATGTTTTTTGTTTTTATCAGTCAATTGGTTACCTGCATAACTTGATAACTCTGTTGAAAGTATTCTAGTTTCAGTTCTGTTTTGAATCTGTCATGGATGGTATCAATATCCTTAAGTTGATGCATTTTTCAAATACCCACTAACTTTATCTGTTGCCTTTTGTTTTCTTCTTTTTTTCCCAGGGTTCTTTGCATAGTAAAGCATTCAATTTGATGTAACCTTTTATAGTCGGTCAAAAACATTGGAACTATCTTAAAAAAAAAAAAAAAAAAAAAAACCTTTGATATAGCAAACTCTACATTTACCTTGTAGAAAGCAATCAAAGCTTACATACTTTTGACCGAACAAGAATATCTAAAATTTCTAGTTTTAAGTATTGTATTTTTGGAACTGAGGAGATGTTCTTAAACACCAAATAGTTGATAATATTACCTAATGACGGAGGTCCTCTTACAGAGTTGGGTTCATCTTATCCTATAGCGATATGGTTGAGGCCAGCAAGAGTGTCAGTGTCATGGAAGAGGTATATCATAAAGCACATCTAATGAGACATTGCGTTTTAAATCTAATTGCCAGTGAGTAGTTGCCCTAGATCTTACTGTATACTTAATTTCAGTACCCTATGTAAATGTCACATTCTTATTTCCTATGGCATCAAATCTCCTCTTTATCGAGTCTCTGGGTAGATTTGGACGACCATACTCAAATTCAAATTATATTTCTGGTATGCCTCTGGTAAAGTGAATAGCTACATCTACTTGATTTTCTTTTTACGATTCAAGTGATAAGTAAAAGTTAGCAATCAGGCTTACAGATACATTTGCACATTTATTTGAGGCACCTCATCCTCTTGATTTTTGCAGCAAGGGAAGTGCACGCATTTGTGTCTAAAATGGCCACTAAAAGTATCCAGGTTTCAGATCTAGAGAGTTTTCTTACTGGAGAAGTCTAATCAATTATATTTCTATCGGTATCAAGAAGGGTGTAAGTTCATGATTCGCAATGATAGTTGGATTTGCTGAAAGTGCCCATGTATAATATAAATTGAAGATCCTTGATGAGATGAAACAATCTCACATTGTGAAGAGGGCTGTGTTGATGAAACAGATTCTTTTTTGCACAAAGAAGAGTGAGAAAAGCACATATGAGGGCAAAGTGAGGGTTGTTATTTCTGTGCATGCTAGTTCATAGTCACAGAATCCTAGTTCCAGTTGTTCTAACTTCTAACTAACGAATGCAATGTTTCTGAAGGAAGATGGATTCCACATACACACCTCGTGTATAATGCCTTGCATATCCAGTTGCAGAATGTGGAATTCATAGATTAGGTTTATACGAAATTCTGGTGGAGTACGAAGAATTGTGATATTCCAATCTCCAAGATTTTATTTTGTACCATTCTTGAAAGACTTGGTGGAAAAGTTTGTTTTTGTTGGCGGGTCATTAAGGTACGGTGACTGTTGAACTGAATGGGAATAAAAACCTATACAATCAAATTGTTGTGGTATTTATATGAAGTGATTAGAGACGACACGGTGAAATATGTGCAGAAAATCCATAGAATCCAAGAATACTAGAACAGTGGCGGCTAAATTAGACAGAATAAAAGCAGATCCGTTTACTACCTGCCCAAGTTGGTTCATTTGATATCAAGGACTTAGACTCTTATAGGTCGGGTCAATATTCCTAAAGCAGCCTGCTTCAGTGCCAATGCAAGCACACCAAAGAGGCTTTTGTCTTCAGATTTTCAAGTTGGATTATTTTTTGATAAGGTGGATGACAAGCAAATAATGAGTTGATGCTGATATTCGGTTTTTTACCCCCCGCCACCAAGTTAAATAAAACATTTTTTAAGTTTATGTAACTCGAAATAGTGCTTTCACATATAGAAAAGAGAATGGCACAAAACCTAGCATTCTGTTAGGGTAGAGAGCAGCCGTCATCACAACAGTCCTTTTCTGAAACTTTCCTCCATGAGCATGGAGGCTTTGGGAGGCCGGCGAGGTGGGGAGGTGATGGGCGGATTAGGCTTTGGCGTGTTCCGACTTGTTTCTTCGCAGTGGGGTTACCATAGTGAGGTGCGACGCCATAAGATGCATGGGTGGTGGAATAGCCACTTGAATATGGTGGTGTAAAGGTGTGGTATGGTGGATGCGGCGGTGCTTCGATGCGGTCCCAGGGTCTCGGTTCCTGGTCGTAGTCGCGTGCAGCAGCGGTGGGCATCCGCGATCGGAGTACGGTTGCTGTGGAGCGATTGAGCCCGACTCCAGGCTGGGGTCCAGGTTCATTGCTGGGCTGGAGAAAGGTGGGCCGGATTTGGGGTTGGGATCAGATGTGGATCTAGGACCAGGGTTGGAACCATGTCTAGATCCGAGTTCATTTTTGGGATTCGGGTTGGGTCTAGAATTGGGCTAGGGTTTATGAGTTGGTTTGCGCTTATATTGGGTGTTTGGTATGGGCCCTTGAGCTGTGGTACAGGTTCTTAGGTGAAAGATTACTCTCTATTTGGAGTATCTTTTACGTGGGAGATGTATAGATGGTCATTACACCAGTTACACTATTAGAAGATTACCCTTTCATAGTCGGTCACACTATCGGTAACATAGGTGGAAGATTATTCTTTTTTCGGCGTATGATATACGAGGAATATGCTTGGTCAGTCATATTACCGGTTACTTTGATGGAAGATTATGCTATTATGGTAAGTCATACCATTAGTAACTTTTTATATAACCCGGTTTATAGCTGGTGCATCATCAGATGCGTTGTTGCATCCAGTCGTGTCTTTTCTAGGTTTTATTTCCGATGCCTTGTGGTATCTTGTTTTATTTTCGTACTTTTCATTTATAATGTATGTTTTACATCTGCCTTTTGTAATCTTTCTTAGGCCCCGTTTGAGATTGCTTCGCTTTTAAAAAAATCAACTTTTGTTTTAAATTTTAAATTTTATTGTGTTCAGTATAGTAGCTTTAATTTAAAATTATAGGTTACTAGCAGTAACCTTAGAAGCAATCCAAATATTACTTTTAGAAGTTGTTGTGGATCAAACCATATTCTAAAGTTGTTTTATGTACTGACAGCACTTTTTAAAGTATTGTTTACCAAACACGTAATTGTTTTAATTCACAATGATTATTCTTACAACATAGCAGCAGTAGTTTTTTTAAAAGTCACAGCAATCTCAAACTAGCCCTTAATCTATGTTGAACTACAAGATTTGATTCACAATTCAACCCCATTATTTGATCTCCAAGTAAAGCATACAATCAGTGTTAATTAACTCGATGATAGTGATGAGTTCACAAATTTTCCTTACATAAGAACCTTGAGAAAATACCTTTAGTTAGTTGTCCTGTACTGGTGATTCATGGGACGGCTGATGAACTGGTGCACTGGTGGCATGGCCAGCAGCTTTGGTATCATTCGAAGTACCAGTATGAACCACTGTGGATACAAGGAGGGTGTTAGCATGAGTCATGAGATTGATATCCCATTTATTGTGGTAAATGTGGATTGATTGAGATTGTGTAATCAAGGAGAGAATATTTGTGTAATTAAGGAGAGAATGGAGAGAATATCACGTTGTAATTATTGTAATTAGTTTCCTAGTAGAACTCTGTAACTTCTGTATATATACTCCAATTCGGGAGATGAGAAATATATGAGTATCAGAAAATTCCCAATCTCTTTGTTCTGTTTGACTTGGTATCAGAGCAGAGATCCGTCTGGACTTTGTTCGTTTGTTTCCGCTGCAAATTTGTCTTTGTATACTCTTTAAGAGTTTGTCCTTTGTCTTCGTCCTCTGTTCCTTCTGCCCTAAAAACCCTAAAAGTTTGCAACACCTTGCTGTCAAGTTTGTACTCTTTGAAAAAGTTTGTCTTTGTCATCTATAGCAGCTCTGCCGTCCTATTTCGATCCATCAAAATCTGTTTGTTCTTAAAGCTTCGGTTGCTGTTTGAAGAAGAAGACTGGGAGATTTGACCAACAAGGCAGCCATGAATCAGGGGTATCAGCCGAATCAGAACTACAACCAGGTGACTTGCAACTATTGCAAAAATATTGGCCATTACAAGAGTCAATGCCCCAAATTGCTAAGAATCAACTCCAACAACTCTGGGTCGAAAGGTGGCAACAATAATCAAAGAAGCAAGGCAGCAATTCAGTTGATGCAAGAACCTGATTTCTATGGTCAGGACCATACTAAGGGTAATGTTCCTCTAATTGAGGAACATCGAGGTAAAATTGGTATTGCTTTGAATATTTCTGACTTTACTGGTAGTGATACATGGATAATTGATTCTGGTGCGTCTGACCATATGACCTATGATAAGTCCTTGTTTACCACTTTGTCTTCCCCATCTATAACACATGTCTCAAATGCAAATGGTAAGTCCTTTCCAGTTTTAGGTGTTGGGTCAGTCCAAGTTACGCCTTCTATTATTCTCTATAATGTCCTCTATGTACCCTCTCTATCTCATCACCTCTTATCTGTGTCTGAATTAAACTCACAAAACAAGTGTTCTGTAACCTTCTATCCAATGTATGTTGTCTTTCAGGATCTGTGCACTCGGGCGACAATTGGCAAGGGAGACCTGAGGGGGAGACTGTTTCACTTGGATTGCATGTACGCAGGACAGACACAAGCACCACAAGGTCCAGTTGCCTTGACATTGAGTTCTGATCGGTTGGATGAGTTATGGTTGTGGCATCGGCGTTTGGGTCATCCGTCTTTTGGTGTCATGAAGAAGTCCATGCCCTCTTTGTTTTTGGGAGTAAGTAATTCTAGCTTACATTGTGAGACTTGTACCTTAGCTAAGAGTCATCGGTCTAGTTATTCTCCGAGTTTTCATTCTAGTACTCTGCCTTTTGAGTTAGTTCATTCAGACTTGTGGGGACCTTCCAAACATCCAACCCTTTCAGGAATGCATTACTTTGTTTTGTTTATTGATGATTTTACGAGATTAACGTGGGTTGTTCTGCTTAAGTCAAAAGATGCGGTTTTCTCCGCCTTCACAGCATTCCATAATCTTGTTCGTACCCAATATGATGCTAACATTAAAATTTTCCGATCTGATAATGGGGGGGAATTTGTTAACCATTCGTTTCATGATTATTTCCAATCTCATGGGATAGTTCACCAAACCACTTGTCCTCAAACACCAGAACAAAATGGGGTTTCTGAGCGGAAAAATCGTCATCTTTTGGATATGGGTCGTGCCCTTCTTCTTAGTGCCAATATGCCTAAATATCTCTGGGGGGAGGCGGTGCTATGTGCTTCCCATCTTATTAACCGTCTCCCATCTTCTTCTCTTCAAGGTCGTATTCCATTTGAGGTTTTGTCTAGTCATGTCTCCATTCCATCTCTCAATACCCTTCCTGCCCGTGTCTTTGGTTGTGTAGCTTATGTCCATCTTTATAAGAACCAACGTTCCAAGTTAGATGCTCGGGCCCTTAAGTGTGTCTTTGAAGATCAGTGAGGACACATGTTATTTTCTCGCCTACTGCGGCTCCTAGTCAGGGGGAGAAGAGTGTTTTCTTTGAAGATCAGTACAAGGAAGTGACCGAAACAAGCCTTGAAATCACAAATTCGTCCGAGGGCCATTCCGTTGAACCACTACAGCAGCCGAGTCCAGAAGCTCTTGATGCAGCTCTCGACCCTTCGCGTCCGACACCTCCAGTTCCTTCAGAAGCTTTGTTTGATCCGTCGACTGGGTCTATTCGACAGGTCGAAAAAGACTTCGATCCGTCGAAGGGGGAGCATCGACCCGTCAACAATACACTGCCTGAATTGCCTGAAGACATTAGTTGGAAGAATGTGCATGCTACTTCAGCTACTCCAGTCTCTCCCTCTCCATCAGCGGTCTCTCCTGTTCAGTCTTCGCCTGAGGTATGTAGTGGTTCCCCTTTGTCTAGTAATTTGTCTAATAATCCTCCTTTGTCTAGTAGTGTTGTTCCTTTAGATGGAACTACACAGGTTCAAAGTAAAGTCTTGCCAGATAGATCAACCCGTGGTCAGCCCCCAAAGAAGTATGAACCGAGTTTGAGTGCTAAGGTTAAGTATCCTGTAGCCAATTATGTGTCGACCCATAGGTTGTCTAAACCATATGTAGCCTTTGTGAATCAATTATCTTCTGTGTCTCTTCCTAGTAAAGTGCAGGATGCAATGAAGGATGAGAAGTGGGTAAAGGCGATGGCCGTGGAGATGGATGCACTTGAGAAGAACTGTACGTGGGAGTTGGTACCATTGCCTCCAGGAAAACAGACTGTTGGGTGCAGATGGGTGTATACTGTGAAGCACAATTCAGATGGGTCGGTGGATAGATATAAGGCAAGGTTAGTGGCAAAGGGTTATACTCAAAAGTATGGAGTGGACTATGATGAGACTTTTGCGCCAGTGGCAAAGATCAATACAATCCGGGTACTTCTGTCTCTAGCAGCTAATCTTGATTGGCCTCTACAGCAGTTTGACGTGAAGAATGCTTTCTTACATGGAGATTTAAATGAAGAAGTATACATGGACTTGCCTCCGGGATATGGTACTTCCACAGGAGAGAAGGTGGTGTGTAGACTAAGGAAGTCGCTATATGGTTTGAAGCAGTCTCCAAGAGCTTGGTTTGGTCGGTTCACAACATTTATGAGGAGAATTGGATATAGGCAGAGTAACTCAGATCACACCTTATTCCTTAAGCATCAGAAGGGTAAGGTTACAGCCTTGATTATTTATCTTGATGACATGGTGGTGACAGGTAATAATTTAGAGGAGATTAAGAAGTTGCAGAGTCAGTTGTCCACAGAATTTGAGATGAAAGACTTAGGAAATTTGAAGTATTTCTTAGGGATTGAAGTTGCTCGAGGGAAGGATTGTATTATGTTGAGTCAGAGAAAGTATGTCCTCGATTTGTTAGCAGAGACTGGCATGCTTGATTGTAAGCCAGCTGATACTCCTATTGAGCAGAATCATCGGTTAGCAGAATATCCGGATCAGGTACCCACAAATAAGGCAAGGTATCAAAGGTTAGTTGGGAGGTTGATTTATTTGTCACACACTAGACCAGATTTGGCTTATGCAGTTAGTGTTGTGAGTCAATTTATGCATAATCCTAGTGAAGCTCATATGAATGCTGTAATTCGAATCTTGAGCTACTTAAAGTCTGCTCCAGGTAGAGGGTTGGTGTTCTCCAAGCATAGACACTTGGATGTTTTTGGGTATACAGATGCAGACTGGGCAGGTTGTATTACTGATCGAAGGTCTACTTCAGGCTACTTTACGTTTGTGGGTGGTAATTTGGTTACTTGGAAAAGCAAGAAGCAAAAGGTGGTAGCCCGTTCCAGTGCTGAAGCAGAGTATAGAGGAATGGCTCGTGGAGTTTGTGAGATGTTGTGGTTGAGAAACTTGATGAGAGATTTGGGGTTCAAACAGAAGAAGGTGATGCCTCTATATTGTGATAATAAAGCTGCTGTTGAAATTGCTCATAATCCGATTCAGCATGACAGAACGAAGCATGTGGAGGTTGATAGACATTTCATTAAGGAAAAGTTGGATGGGCAAATTATTTCATTTCCTTTTGTACCTACTGAGGAGCAGTTGGCAGACATTCTTACAAAGGCAATATCTAGCAATGCGTTTTATGACTCAATTGACAAGTTGGGCATCCGTGATCTGTATGCTCCAACTTGAGGGGGAGTGTTAGCATGAGTCATGAGATTGATATCCCATTTATTGTGGTAAATGTGGATTGATTGAGATTGTGTAATCAAGGAGAGAATATTTGTGTAATTAAGGAGAGAATGGAGAGAATATCACGTTGTAATTATTGTAATTAGTTTCCTAGTAGAACTCTGTAACTTCTGTATATATACTCCAATTCGGGAGATGAGAAATATATGAGTATCAGAAAATTCTCAATCTCTTTGTTCTGTTTGACTGAGGGAACCATAATGACTTGAATAAGTACCCGCGATTCAGAAAGCATTTAAAGAAGTTTGTATCGGACATGGAGATAGAATTTCCATATAGAAGAGCTAGCCAGAGCATAGATCACGACGATAGGTCGAGGGCCAGTTCCGAAGAGGAGGTGAGATCAATAAAGAGTTTTGATGTGGATAAGTCAGAGGAACAAGCAAGTAATGTCAATGGAATGATTTTCAGATCAGTTGGGTTGTTAAATTGTTTTAAGCTGGCATAAACCAAGTGACCAACTAGTGCATGATTCTCATAAATAAGACAAAAGGTAGGATTTTTTGTTTCTTTATTGTTCTAAATTCTGTGCGCAAACAAAACCAAAATTATAATCTTAGACTATTAAAATCAAAGATTCTAACATTACTGACCTCCAATAAATACATTATTGGGGGGCAATAATCTGTCTATTGCCCCCCAATATACCACCAAGAAAACTCCATTTTCAATCAATAACAGATTAGTGTACTTTAATAAACACAAAGAATTAATCAGAAAACTTTTCAAAGCCCTAATTTCAGTGATTAATTAACCACAGTTAAGAAATTATTTGGGGGCAATAATTTGTCTATTGGCCCCAATAGACCACCAAGAAAACACTCCATTTTCAATCAATAACATATTAGTGTACTTTAATAAACAGTGCAGTGATTATTGCCCCCCAATAATTTGTCTATTGGCCCCAATAAACAGTGCCGTTTGGTTTGTTATACATGTTATTTTTTAAATAATTGTTGGAATTGCTGTAAAATTAGAACACAAAATAATATCGTAATATTGTAGAAAATAACAATAATATAATAGTGATAAGAAATAAAAGAAAAGTAAGAAAGTATAATAATATGTAGATTTTTATATGGGAGAAACTTATTAAGTCGAGGCGTGCAAATGCACTGTTTTGAGAAATCATCTCCTACTGCACGGGGTTGAATGATGAACTTCTCTTAAGATACAACAACTCTTCGAGCTCCATCGTGCAGGTAAAAAGCCTTATTGAATCTTAATCACCTGTACACTTTAAATGGTGTGCGGTGTACACGTAAAATTTATAGGTTGTATAAGTAGGCATTTGGCTAGAGTAATAGTATTTGGTGGATTGCACTATATTGCATACACTCATTGTCCAACAATCTAAAATTAATTACGGCTTCTCCTTTATATGGTACAAAATTAAATTGGACAATATTACATACAAAAATGATGAATTTTTCATTCTATCGTGCAAGTGCAACCTCTACTGCCATACGTCCATGTCAACAGTTAATGAAATTTTTTAACGGCGAGATACAAATTAATTGTTAACGGTACGTAGCAAACTTGGGGTATCGAAACGACAAAACTTGATAGTTAGGTGTAAATTGAAAATGACCGCATAGGTTCAAGGATCTTTTGTACTTTTTTTTAAAGATAAAAAAATCTTTTGTAATTAAAAAAAAAAAGAAGGAAAAAAAAAAAACCCAAACCCAACCCCAACTAGGAAATCCTAAGGCACCTATGAGACGCGTCCAAGTTCCACTACTCGTTTCTCTCCCCGAATCTCACTTTTTCTCTCCCCGAGCCTATATATTAAAGACGCGTCTCTCTCTCAATCTCACTTTTTCTCTCCCCGAATCTCAATGTCGATTTCATCTTCTTCTTATTCCGGTGGGTTTCTCACGTCTGAGCCCTCAAATTCGATGGTGGCCTCCTCGTCTTCTTCTGGGTCTGTGATGCCAACGCTGGCCCTATATGGTTTCCCAATCTTGGTTTGATTTGGATTTCATATTTTAGTATTCAGGCCGGTTCGAAGTATTTGGAATGCTTGTATCAAAACTAAAATGAGGGATTTTTTTTTCGTGGTCGAAAGAATATGATCTTGTTTGAGTGACGTATCCACTGCCAAAATCAGAATAAAACATCATGATGATTTAGAAACTTAATTGCTTAGATATTAAACTAAAAAAAAAAGGGAGAATGATCATTTACCCAATTTTTGGGTTAATTAACCCCACTTACCCAAAGACTCTAAGAGATTGCCTACGTAACCAAACACTCTAAGAGATCATTTCCCTAATACCCAATTAA
This sequence comes from Rosa rugosa, assembly GCF_958449725.1. Taxonomy (NCBI): domain Eukaryota; kingdom Viridiplantae; phylum Streptophyta; class Magnoliopsida; order Rosales; family Rosaceae; genus Rosa; species Rosa rugosa. The sequence continues at coordinate 31,641,723 of NC_084822.1, forward strand.
GTATTTTTTTTTTATTCCTTTTTATTTATTTTTGGGACAATTTTGCCCTCTCATTCTTTATCACTTAGAGAGAAGTCATTTGAGACCTTGCCGGACTCCGGTGACCAGTGGCCGGCCGTGGACTCCGGTGACCGGACTCTGGCAACCGGTCACCGAAATCCCGAATCCGGCTACCAGACTGGTAACCGGATTCCGGCGTCTGATTTAGTTGCCCCCTAATAATACCCAGTAACCATATTATTGCCCCCCCAATAATCATATTATTGCCTCCCAATAATCATATTATTGCCTCCAATAATCATATTATTAGCCTCCAATAATCATATTATTGCCCTCAAGTGAATTGCATAAACTCCCAAAACCAAAATGAATACACTACAGACACAATTGATCAACTTATATGTTCAACTGTACACGTTCACTTTTTTTTTCTTTTTCTTTTTTTCCCTTCCCCATTCTCGGAGCTCACAATATACCAAAAAAAAAAGTGCTCTGGGCACCCAGAAATTGCTCTTGGCACCCACCAGAGTGTGAGGCCGGCAGTTCGGGTCTCTTCTGATCGAGACTCTGGGTTCTCTGAGGCGAAGGCTTGGAAGTTGACGAGGACTTTGAGGTGGAAATGGAGTTGGGCTTCGATTAGGGAGGCTTCGAGGCGCGACCGACTCCTTCTCCTTCGCTACCGTCCAGTCCCTGACGCCCAACTCCGCTACCAACTCCGGCTACAAGATCACCATCCCCAATCGCCTAGTCAATCGCCGTCCGGCAGAGATGGTAGTGAATCGGGATCTGGAATCCCTTGGCTGCGGTCCAAAACCTCGATCGACTCCAAGGATTCGAGGATGGCTCCATTCACTGAAGCCTCGTCCCAGATTTGGGACTTGATTGTTCGGAGACGGGATCAGCGACAGGAGGGGGGGGGAACGATGAGAGAGAAAGAGAGAGTGACTATTATGGAGGCCTAGGGATCGACGATGGAGTAGGCGGTGGTGATGGCTGAGAAATGCCCATTGGTAGCCGGCGGGGATAGAAGCTACGAGGCCTAGGGCTCGACGACAGTGGTCTGGGTGAGGAGGCGGATGTGTGTGTGTGTGAGAGAGAGAGAGAGAGAGAGAGAGAGAGAGATGAGTGTAATTTATTAATTAAAATAAGGTTAAAACTGTCAATAAATGTTAGATTGGGTAAATGGGAATAAAAAACTCTCAGTAGAGTAAGTGGGCAATTTTTAGACTAAAATTGGGTAAGTGGTCACGACCCCAACAAAAAAAAAGAAAAAGACAGAGGTCGTCATAAAACTTCTTGAGGAATGAGGAATGGTAGGATCAAATTTACGATTCAGAACCATTATTAGGGACACTTTTTTTTAATAAATATTAAAAAAAAGCTTCATTCAACTTGATATAAATTTGCAGTAAAGGGTAAATAATGATCTTGTTAAACTCAACAAAATTCTAGTAGTTAAATCACTCAAAATTGAAAAGAGTACCACAGTCCACTCGACAAAACTTACGACTTAAATAAAAAACAAGTATTTATTTTTTATTTTTGAGAAAGCAAGTTGTAAATGAACAAATTTTGGTTTTCATTTTTTTTGAAGTATGTTTTCATTTTCATTTTTTTATGCATTTTTGTCATATCCTTTTTTTTTTTTTTTTGAAATGCATTTTTGTCATATCCTAATTTCACAAGGAGTAGGCAAAAAAATGTATCCGTTACAAATACGCGTAAAAAAAATACGCGTAGAAATATCCAGCATCGCCTATAAAATAGTAGAAGCACACGCTCCGATTCGATCGGTTCGCTTCGCTCGGCTTCAGTTCCGGGCCTAATTTTCTCGACAAACTCGCCGAGCTCTGAACCTCACTGCTACTCCGACTCTCCTTCGTCCCCTTCGACTACGCCACCGATTCCCTCAACTCGCCCGAGTTCACCTTCTCCGACTCAGCAACCGGCGCTTCCTTCACCACCGAATCGGAACTCTCCCCGAATCATGTCGATTTCATCTTCATACCCAACGCTGCCCCCCTCGACTCCGCCACCGATTCCCTCAACTCGCCCGAGTTCGCCTTCTCCGACTCAGCAACCGGCGCTTCCTTCACCACCGAATCGGAACTCTCCCCGAATCATGTCGATTTCATCTTCATACCCAACGGCACTGCCTTTAGGTATGAAGATGTCGTTCATCCCCACCGATTCACAACTCATCAGGTTTATTCTCCACGATTCTGCCCCGAATTTTATTATTACTGATTGCGATCTATTTGGCCAGGAAGAGCCCTGGGAAATCTGGGACAGATATCTAGGGTTTCTAAATCAATACAACCCAGATGAACTCTACTTCTTCATGCCTTCGCTGAAGAAATTGAGCCGGTCTAATGGTGGTTCAAGGATCAGCCGAACAATTGGCGGTGGTAGTTGGACTCAGAAGGAGCCAATCAAGTTTGTGTGCGACGAGGGCAGATCAATTGGGGTGAAGAGAAAGCTTAGATATCACAACCAAGGGTCAGATCAACATGTGCAGTGGTGTTTGGATGAGTATACTAGTGTTGAGGTTGCTAATTCATGTGCAATTTTCCGGCTCCGGAAAAACGAGCGACAATACAAATCACTGTGTGGTATTTGTGTGGAAGACTTCTTTCAGCCTCTACCATTAGGTATGAAGATTTTATTCCGCCCCACGGACTCACAATTGATTAGGTACTTTCTTGGTTTTGATATTGCCCCAGATTTTATTGTTTATGATTGTGATTTGTTTGGACAGGAATGTTGGCGTGAGTCCTACCGACAAGGATGGCCGACAATGCTGGAATGCTGGCGTGAATCATGCCATTATATTAGGAATATTCCTTTTGTAATAATATCCTTTTGTAATAGGATTTGATGTATCTGATGTATATATACTCTATTCTTAGAGAAGAAATATATCTGAAAATCTCCCAATCCTCTCGTTCTTTCTGACTTGGTATCAGAGCAGAGATCCAATTTGGACTCTGTCTGTTCCGCCGTGTTTTTTTTGTCTTTCGGGTTCTTTTTGTTAATGCAGTCACTGTTCTTTTCGGGTTCTTTGTTTTCGGTTCTTTGGGTTCCTTTGGTTACCTTCATTCAAGCACACTACCATTACCGTTCCGGCAGCAGCAGCTTCATCCAAAATCAGCAGCAGTTCAGCCCAGTCCAAACCATCACCGCGCTCATAACTTTGGTTACCTTCACTCAAGCATACTACCATCACCGCGCCGTTCCGGCAGCAGTAGCTTCGTCCAAAATCTGCAGCAGTTCAGCCCAGTCCAAAACCCGCAGCAGCAGCTCCGCATCTTTCCCGCAACAGCTCCGCGGCGTTCCAACAGCGGCTACTCCGTGCAAAACCTACAGCAGCAGCAACCTCACTGTCCACCCACTTTTTATTTTATTAAACTTTCCAACACCACCCACTTATGCCGTACCACCTTTCGGCACTTTCCACACTTTCCAATTTCTTTTATTAACTTTCCACATTTTCCACCCATTAAACAAAAGCCCTTCCTTCATCTTTGTTTGCCACCAAATTCGATAGCTTTGGCACGTATCTTTGTTCCTCCATCCTTCATTCTCATTCTCACTTAAAAAAAAAAAAAAAAAAAAAAAAAAAAAAAAATTTGCATATGGCTTGTAACTATTGCAAGGAAGTTGGTCATTTCAAGAATCAATGTTCTAAGTTGCAAAGATTTCATTCCAACAATTCTGGTTGGAGTGGAGGGAGCAATACTGGAGGGAGTAGAAGTCAGAGAGGCAAAGTTGCAGTCCAACAAGTACCAGAACCTGATTTCTACAGTGTTGAAGGGCAAGACCTCTCTAAGGATAATGTTTTTCTTGACTAAGAAAACTCGAGGTAAAATTGGTATTGCTTTACATGTTTCTGACTTTACTGGTAGCGATACATGGATAATTGATTCTGGTGCGACTGATCATATGACCTACGACAAGTCTTTCTTTGTGTCTATGTCATCTCCTTCTATATCTCATGTCTTTAATGCAAATGGTGCGTCTTTTCCGGTCCTAGGTATTGGGTCTATTCAGGTTACACCGTCCATTGTTTTGCATGATGTCCTTTATGTACCCTCGTTGTCTCATCATCTTTTATCTGTATCTCAACTGAATTCACAGAATAAGTGCTCTGTAACCTTTTATCCAATGTATGTTGTTTTTCAAAATCTGTGCAATCGGGTGATTATTGGCAAGGGAGACCTGAGGGGGAGACTGTTTCACTTGGATTACATGTACGCAGGACAAACACAAGTACCGGAACATCCTTTGGCCCTGACATTGAGTTCTGATCGATTGAGTGAGGTATGGTTGTGGCACAGACGTTTGGGTCATCCATCTTTTGGGGTTATGAAAAAGTCTATGCCTTCGTTATTTTTGGGAATAAGTGATTCTAGCTTGCATTGTGAAACTTGTGCTTTGGCTAAGAGTCATAGGTCTAGTTATCCTTCGAGCTTTCATTCTAGTATCATGCCTTTTGCGTTAATTCATTCAGACTTGTGGGGTCCTTCAAAACATTCTACCCTTTCTGGAATGCGATATTTTGTGTTATTTGTCGATGACTTTACCCGACTATCCTGGGTTGTCTTACTTAAGTCCAAAGATTCGGTTTTCTCTGCCTTTACAGCATTTCATAGTCTTATTCGTACTCAATATGATGCTAATGTTAAGGTCTTTCGTTCCGATAATGGAGGTGAGTTTGTTAATCATTCTTTTCATGAATATTTCCAACACCATGGCATAATCCATCAAACTTCTTGCCCACAGACACCTGAGCAAAATGGGGTGTCTGAACGGAAAAATCGTCACCTTCTGGAAATGGCTCGGTCCCTTTTGCTTAGTGCTAACATGCCTAAGTACCTTTGGGGAAAGGCCGTTTTGTGTGCATCTCATCTTATCAATCGCCTTCCATCCGCCCCTCTTCAAGGTCGGGTCCCACTTGAGGTCTTGTCTGACTACGTTTCTATCCCATCATCTAATACTCTTCCTGCTCGTGTCTTTGGTTGTGTTGCATATGTTCATCTGTATAAGAATCAAAGGTCAAAATTGGATGCTAGAGCCCTTAAGTGTGTCTTTGTTGGTTATAGCTCTCATCAGAAAGGTTACAAATGTTATCATCCTCAATCCCAGAAATTTTATGTCACCATGGATGTTACTTTCAGTGAAGATGCTTGTTATTTCTTGCCTCCTGTGACTCCTCCTCAGGGGGAGAGGTCTTATTATTATGAAGATTTGTTCAATGGGCAAGATGAGAGTCAGGCATCTGAGTTCTCAAGGATGGAATATTTAGGAACGGAGCTGGAAAAGGAGGATAGAAGCTCTACCAATCCATCGTCCGAGTTAGAAACGGACAACAGGGGTCCGGCAGGAGAAGAAGTTTTGGGCAATGAGTTACCGACTGGTCAACCGGATCAGTCAGACCAGTCGGCCGGAGAGGTCGTTTCAAACCCTGTTTCCGATAATGTTCTGCAGTCTTCTGATGATGTTTTAAACAATTCTTCCGTCTCTCCCTCTCCTTCAGCGGTCTCACCTGCTCAATCATCACCCGAGGTATGTCCTAATCTTTCGTGCTCTAATAGTTCTTCTGTGTCAAGTAGTGTTCCCACCAAAGTCTTGCCCAGTCGTTCAACCCGTGGTCAGCCTCCGAAACACTATGAACCTACTCTAAGTGCTAAGGCTAGATACCCTGTTGCAAAATATGTGTCGACCCATAGGTTATCTAAACGTATGCAACCTTTGTGAATCAATTATCTTCTGTGTCTCTTCCTAGTAAAGTGCAGGATGCCATGAAGGATGAGAAGTGGATGAAAGCAATGACAGTCGAGATGGATGCTCTTGAGAAGAATTGTACGTGGGAGTTGGTGTCATTACCACCAGGGAAGAAGACAGTTGGTTGTCGGTGGGTGTATACAGTGAAACATAATTTGGATGGTTCAGTCGATCGGTACAAGGCAAGATTAGTGGCTAAAGGTTATACTCAGAAGTATGGAGTGGATTATGATGAGACATTTGCACCAGTGGCCAAAATTAACACAATTCGGGTACTTCTCTCGTTAGCTGCTAATCTTGATTGGCCTTTGCAACAGTTTGATGTTAAGAATGCATTCTTGCATGGTGATCTGCATGAAGAGGTTTATATGGATTTGCCTCCTGGATATGGTACTTCTTCTGGAGAGCAGGTGGTGTGCAAATTGAAGAAGTCGCTTTATGGCTTGAAGCAGTCTCCCAGAGCTTGGTTTGGCCGGTTCACCAAGTTCATGAAGAAAATTGGATACCGACAGAGCAATTCAGATCACACCTTATTCCTTAAACATCGGTGTGGTAAGGTGACTGCCTTGATTATTTATGTTGATGACATGGTTGTGACAGGTGATGATATTGAGGAGATTCAAAGGTTACAAGGTCAGTTATCTTCTGAATTTGAGATGAAAGATTTGGGTAATTTGAAATATTTCTTGGGAATTGAAGTTGCTCGTGGGAAGGATTGTATTGTGTTGAGTCAAAGGAAGTATGTCTTAGACTTGTTGGCAGAAACAGGTATGCTGGATTGTAGACCTGTTGATACTCCTATCGAGCAGAATCATCGGTTAGCAGAGTACTTGGACCAAGTACCTACAAATAAAGGGAGATACCAGAGGTTAGTTGGACGGTTGATTTATTTGTTCCACATTAGACCAGATTTAGCCTATGCAGTTAGTGTGGTGAGTCAGTTTATGCACAATCCCAGTGAGGTCCATATGGATGCTGTATTTCGTATTTTACAGTATTTAAAGTCTGCTCCAGGGAAAGGATTAATCTTTTCAAAACACAATCACTTGGATGTTTTTGGATACACAGATGCAGACTGGGCAGGTAATATTACAGATCGTAGGTCTACTTCGGGATACTTCACATTTGTGGGTGGTAACTTGGTTACTTGGAAGAGCAAGAAACAAAAGGTGGTGGCTCGCTCCAGTGCAGAAGCAGAGTATAGAGGAATAGCCCGAGGACTTTGTGAGATGTTGTGGTTGAGAAATTTGTTGAGAGATTTGGGGTTCAAGCAACAAAAGGCTATGCCGCTTTATTGTGATAATAAGGCTGCAATTGAAATTGCTCACAATCCAGTTCAACATGATCGCACGAAACATGTGGAGGTAGATCGACACTTCATTAAAGAGAAGCTGGATGGACATATCATTTTGTTTCCCTTCGTTCCTACTGAAGAGCAATTGGCAGATATTCTTACAAAGGCTCTATCAAGTAAAGCCTTTTATGACTCACTTGACAAGTTGGGCATCTGTGATCTGTATGCACCAACTTGAGGGGGAGTGTTGGCGTGAGTCCTACCGACAAGGATGGCCGACAATGCTGGAATGCTGGCGTGAATCATGCCATTATATTAGGAATATTCCTTTTGTAATAATATCCTTTTGTAATAGGATTTGATGTATCTGATGTATATATACTCTATTCTTAGAGAAGAAATATATCTGAAAATCTCCCAATCCTCTCGTTCTTTCTGACTAGGAAGAGCCTTGGGAAATTTGGGACAGGTATTCATCGGTTAAAAACCACCCAAATCTCCTCTACTTTTTCACATCGTCACTGGGCTCCAAGGGGAGGGTTTGTAATTTTGGTCGAAGAGTTGGGTCTGGTACATGGAACCAAAAGGAGGCTGCCAAATTGGTGTATGATGATGAAGGCGAAAGAAAGCCGATTGGGAGAAAGAGGAAACTCAGATATGTTAACCAAGGCTCTGTGCATCATGGGGAGTGGTATTTGGAAGAGTACACAAGCCTTGTTGATGAGGGTGCAATTTTGCTTCTTCGAAAAAACGAGCGGTACAAAGCACCGGCTTCATCAATGTCGTCAGGAATTCCAAGTGAAAAGAAGAGGAAACACAGAGAAATTGATCGACTGGAGGAGAAGAAGCCTAGAAAGAAAAAAGCTTCCAGACAACTAGTAATGCAGGACTCAGATTTACTTGATAGGCAAAGCCAAACTGCTACCAGTCCCACAGTGCCTATTCAACAACAAGAACCTCACAGTGGTGGTGATGATAATTTCGTGTTCTTCAAGGATTTTGATATTGGAACATGGGAGTTTCCTTCTCTGGATGATTTTGTCATGGCTTGTCCTCCTCCACTTACGGATTGCTATCAAGAAGCATTAGCAACACTTGAGTTTCCTACTCTTGATGAATTTGTCATGGCTTGTCCTCCTTCACTTATGAATTTGTTATGAAATTGTATGAATTTGTTATAATACATTATTATTATATTGTATGAAATTATATTACAATTTGTTATGAAATTGTAGGCATTCAGTTTGAGCTAATTTCCATTATTCCATTATTCAAGCTCTTCCCACTTGGGTTTGCTTAGGCTGATTATCATTGCCTTTGTGGTCTTACTCTTCCCACTTGGGTTTGCTTAGGCTGATTATCATTGCCTTTGTGGTCTTACTCTTCCCACTTGGGTTTGCTTAGGCTGATTACAGTCATTGCCTGACGAAATGCATGAGATCAAAATAGTTTTCCAGAGTATTTCATGGTGTAAAGGAATATAATATAAATCAATAAGATGAAACAGGGGAAACTGGTAGGGCTGGCAATTTGGGCCGAAGCAACCGGACCAACCGACTTTCGAACCGGCCCGAACCGGAATGGGCCGAAAAACCGGTTTACCGCCACTTCGGCTCGGCTGAGCCGTACCGAATATGTATACTCGGCTCGGCTACGGTATGAATATTCGCATACCGTCGGTATACCGTACCGACCGTACATCCGGATATATACCAAATATACACAAAAATGGGGAAGAAATAAGGATCGAACCTTACACCTCTCACACACAATCTCGGCCCCCAACCACCTGAGCACGAATAGCTCTTACTATAGTATATACAAATTTTATATTTATTCCATCTTACTTCTTACTATCAGATTAGGACAAAACCAATAAGTGAGATAGGGATTCGGCATTTCCCAATTGGACCTCATCTTCGTTTCCAGTCTCCTCTCTCGCGCCTCCTTCCTCAAAATCACCAATCCCAGATTCATGCCCCTATATATTCATGAAATCCACACCCGAAAAGGGGTTCCCAATTCTCATATACATCTTCTAATAGTTTCTCAGCCTTAGTCTTAATGTTTAGAAGATTCTGTAACCCAATTTGGCTCTAGTTCTTTGGGATTTCGCGTAGAAGAACATAATGAAGAGCCCCACATTTTAGCTCAACTTTGTAAAGGTTTGTCTCAGTTTTTAGCTCTAGATTTATCTGGGTTTTCTTTCAAATTGTTGATAAGAACGATTGGGTGGTTCAACAATTAAAGTAATTTAATGATTGGGTTTTGTTTTCTCAGAATTCTTTTACAAAGATTGTAACTTTGTGATGGGACCATGAAGGCATAGTAGACCGGAGGAGTGAAGGGTATGATTCATTGATTGGGACACCATGAATGCATGAATGGACATGAAGCAGGAAATGAATATCAATCCACGAATAGCTATTAGTGATCCACTTTGGTTTCCAGATCTTCCGTCATCAAATCATCAAATTAGCATAATCAGATCTTCTTCATCTCCATCAGCATCATCATCGATTTCCAGATCCATAATCTCCGGTGTAACCGAAATTCAAGCCGAATTTTCGGTATTCCGATCTGTCGGTAACCGACGGCGGCGGTTCGGCTTCGGTTACAGATTTAGTAAACCGACCAAAATCGGTCGGTAGCCGGTTGACGGAATTGTTGGTCGGTTTCTTACCGAATCCAGCCCTAGAAACTGGTGCTAGTTAAAAAAGAAATCACATTTTAGAGTTTATAGGAATATCTACTGAACAGCTCATCATTGAAAATTATAGATGGCTGTAGTACCAATCACATTTGTCAATCCTTAATCTTAAACCATAAACACATGATAGATATGAAAAAGCAGCTATTGAAGGGGTTACTGAAGCAGCTATTTAAGAGTTCTAGTCGATAGAGCTCTCATAACCATCTCATCATTTCCTGATTACAAACTCGAGATGCATGATTTACTACAAGAAATGGGTCAGCAAATAGGGAGATTCAGTAGGTTGTGGAATAGAGTTGTCATTTTCTCTAAAAAAAATAAATACTCAGGATAGTTAAATAAAACCCAGTTTACAAATCTATATTAGTTAAGCAAATTCTCTTTCCAAACCCCTTTCAAAAAAAAAAAAAAAAAAGTAAATTCTCTTAGGAGAAAATATGGACAAAACAGTAAACTATATTTGGAAAATAAAAAAAATAAAAATAAAAAGAATGACAAATCTAATTACCTGATGTAGTTAATCCTATGCTTTGTTTACATTTGAGCTTCATAGTTGTATTGAGATAAGTCCATTGTGAGTGTGGTGCTCTTTCTGAGTTCCTTTAGAAAAAGGTATTGAGGAGGAAAGTAGATACCCATTCTTCTTGTAATTTCGTTGGATTAATGAAGGGGGGTGAAATTTGCACACCCTCTTTACATTTGGCACACCTTTCTTAATTTTTTAATATTTTCTAATCTCCTCTTATGTTTATTTCCCATATTACCCTTCTTCTCCAACATTTTTCTTCAGTCTCTCTCTCTCGTGCTCCTACCGGCGACCCGATTCCATCTTCGCCGTCCGGCCACGAAACGACGGCGGACCACCACCAATCGAAGCGTCTCTTCATCGTCGACCTCTTGGTGGTCTCGGATCATCCAGGCATTGGCTGTAGAAAGAGAATCGAAGGCCCGAAGGTCATGATCCTTTGACGGTTTCTAGGCAAGTTCCGGCAACTCCGGCGTCCGACCACCCCACGACGGCGCACCGGCGCCGTTCTCTTCGTCTCGACGTCGCCGTCACACTTATTGTGGTAGTTCGTTCAATCGTCGACTGTGGAGGAAGAATCGACGACGAGAAGTTTTTGGAGCTTCGGCGGTCGTCATCGAATTCCAGCCACCGGGACACCACTGGAGTCGTCCTTGACCTAGATCTTCATGCAGAGCTGATCGACATATGCCTTCGTATGCAAAGAAAATTGTGGATAGTTACAACAAGAATGGTGAAGTTGATAAGATGCTTTCCGTCAAGTGATTGAATTAGCTGATGCAATGCAGAATGGGAACTTCAGTGTACATTAAAGTTTTTATACTATCTGATATTTGTATATAACAATCATGTAGTGATGATAATATGCTTTAGCTTGAACAATTCTTTCCACTCAGGTTGTTGTATAGGATTTCGGTCATTGATTCCCCAGCGAAGAATTCTAATGTTAAGATCAATTTGATCATGCAAACATGTGTTTACCTCCAGCCATTGTTTTTAGTTTTTAGTTTCTAGACATTTCTGCTACAAGCTGGAAACTATTAGATATGTAATTTGTAGGTACAGTTTCTGTAATGCCACATTTTGTGGTTTGAGACTACATTTTGTAAAATCAGAGACAATTGAAATGTAGTACTGATATTTACTTCGAGCTGGGGACTATTAGCTCTGTCATCTTATTTTATCAGCATTATTAGTCTAAGATTAATTGACTAGAGGAATATTAATGGTTTCATTAATGGAATCCGGTCGCCGGTAGGAGCACGAGAGCGAGAGATAGAGAGAGAGAGAGACTGAAGAAAAATGTTGGAGAAGGGTAATATAGGAAATAAACATAAGAGGAGATTAGAAAATATTAAAAAATTAGGAAGGGTGTGCCAAATGTAAAGAGGGTGTGCAAATTTCACCCCCCTTAATGAAATGCTTATTTGATTTAAGAAAGAAAAAAATACATGCTGTAGTGAAAAAATTTCATATTTTCTTTCTATTTTTTCTAATTCAGTTTTGGACCTTATATTTACAATATTATTAATTTTTTACCATAGTGGTCAGACTTAGTAAGTTAATAACTTCGTTCAAGGTTCTATCACTGTCCTATACTCCAAGGAGAAGAAAAAAGTTGCAAAAGCTACATAAATCTTGTAACACGAAATCACGTGACAATAGTTTAAAAATAAATTATAAATATAGTAATATTTGGATTATTTCTTTCTTTTTTTTGAAAGGGGATTATTTCTTTCTGTTTGAGTTGAATTGGTATCTTCTCCGTAAGGACAAAAAGGAGAACAAACTAATTTTGATCCGAGTGTCTAAAGGATACAACGTGAAACACACCCTACTCCAATTAGAAACTGTTTTTTTTTTTTGGTGATAACCATGATTACAATCTCAGAAGCGACCTTAACAACAAATTAGTAATGAGACCACCATAGCGATTTGCTATTGTAAACGTAATGGTGGGTAAAGAAAGATAAGACAGTTTAAGAGTACTGAAAACAACAGAATTATTCCACGTTTGGAACCTGATTAGTCTAACCTTTTCTGGCGACAGTGAATCTCTTAACTCTCTGTCTCTGATGCCTTGCTTATATAAACCACCGACAATAGTCACTTTGTTACATATACCAGTTGGAAAGCAAATTTCTTTACACATTTCAGTTGAGAGGTCATGTTCAGATCAACCAGAGCCACCAAACTGAAGTGACCAAACTGCCCTCTCCCTTCACCTCTGACCTTTCCCTCCCTGCCCTGCTTCCAGCTTCCAGCAGCTTCTGTAACTAAAACAAGTCTTTCTTGCCAGAACCCACTTTGGTGAATCTGTAAGATTGCTGTGTTACTGTGTTCTTATGATTGTTATAGGTTCTGTGCTTGTTGGTCTTCTTCAAGTTTGAGTCTTGGTTTTAATTTCATGGTTAGTTGATGGTTTATTGATACATATATGGGTTTCTTCTGCTCTGCCTTAGCTGTATGACTTGTGTGTGATTCAATTGGATTTCTTTTTCATCTGGGTGTACTTACAAAACGATGGAGATGGTGAGGCATGTTTATTGGGACTCGTTTGCCCAATTCAGGTCTTTCTACAAACGAGTTTTGAATTTTGGCAATGAGATGATGAAGGGTTATTGGAAAGTTTGGATCTTTCAGACTTTCCATGGACTAGTTGCAATTGGTTCATTGGTGTCCTTTGTTGTAGCCATGGCATTTGCATATATGTATTTGTTTCCCACCGTTCCCTCGGTAGTTCGAAGTTACGGGATTTCAAATTCAGGTAGTTCTAATTCAAGTAGTTCCGAAGAGAAGTGCAATGTTTATGAAGGAAGCTGGATTGCAGATGAAAGTTACCCTTTGTACAATGCATCACTGTGTCCATTTGCAGAACGTGGATTTAATTGCTTGGCTAATGGAAGGGAAGATAGGGGTTATGCCAAGTGGAGGTGGAAGCCTAAGAATTGTGATATTCCAAGATTCGATGCGCGTAAAGTTCTTGAAGGGCTTCGTGGAAAACGAGTTGTTTTTGTGGGTGACTCGCTAAGTAGAACACAGTGGGAGTCTTTGATATGTTTACTCATGACAGGGGTGGAGGATAAGAAGAGTGTTTATGAAGTGAATGGGAATAAAATCACCAAGCAGATTAGATTTTTATCGGTACGGTTTACAACATTTGATCTCAGAATGGACTTTTACCGGTCAGTTTTCCTAGTGCAGCGTGCTTCAAAGCCAGCGCGAGCACCAAAGAGGGTTAAGTCGACACTCAGAATCGACAGGATAGATGACATTAGCAAAGAATGGATTGATTCAGATATTTTGATCTTCAATTCAGGGCACTGGTGGACACCGAGTAAACTTTTTGAACTGTGAGTTTCTTATTTTTCTTAACACTGTCTCTCTTAAGTCCTGTTTTTGGCGTTTTACCCAGTCACAGCAGCTCCAGAATGGTTTTTGATAGTAGCAATATTTACAAAGTTGATTCACAATTTTATTTGATATAATGCTGCTGTAGTTTCAACTTATATCTGTACCTAAAAGGTACTTTTAAAGGCATGTGCATGTTGCCTAATATTGATAAGCTGGTCTAATGACCTTCTGTTATTTGCAAGGACTAACAGACCAAATTTCCCAAGAAAGGTTGGAAATACCTTGGTTCTGATGTGACCAAGATATTGGTTGAATTTTATTGATGTTGCAAACTCCATAAACTGTTGTGGTTCTTGCATAGTTGTTCCCGAGTATTTTTGTACATTACTTAGAAACGATCTTGTAAATCTCATTTACCAGTATCATGGTTTCACAATGCATTTGGTTTGAGTTTTTCTGCTGATACTTAGCCATCAATAGAATGCAAAGCAATCCAGGCAGTTAAAACAGGGTGTCTATTGCAATTGTAATCTAAACACATATTAGGTGATGAACGATGGGTAGAACATGCACAAATGAATTCTAACTTTGCATTGCCCTTTAGGTCCTACTTCTTTGGTCAACTTCTTTATTACAGTACCTCCTGCCATTAGATATGATTCCTCCAGTAGAGACAATTGACAGGAATATTTCCAGCTCCACTTGTGTTATCCCAATGATCCCACTTTCTTGCTCTTCCCTTTGACTCGTTGCATCTTTTCCAGCTATATTTGTGTTATCCCAATGAAAAGCACATTGTTTATGTGCTTGTATTTTAGAGCTTTTTATTATAAGATAATAGTCTTCTGCTATTATTCTTTTCCTTTCTAATCAACCTATATGTGAGAATATGGTGTAGGCATCAGTGGTTTTTTTTGTTATGATTATGCTTTTCAACATAGTGAACGTACCATTGACTTCTCAATCATCTTTGATGGACTTTATATACAACTTCAGATTGAGCTTTGGTTAGGAAGGGAGCTTCTAAAATGCATTTTGAGATTGCTTCCACCTAGTTTTTTTTTTTTCCCTTTTCTTTTTGGTTTTTTATTTAATTTTTAATTTTAATATTTTTATTATTTATTTAGTTTTTAACAACAATCCAAAACACACACATAGACCAGATGGAAAAAAGAAGTGAGCCTAACTTTGATTCAGACAGGGGCTGCTATTTTCAGGTTGGTAAATCACTGAAGCTTGGAATGCCGATCACCACTGCCTTCAAAAAAGCTATGAACGCTTGGGCATCTTGGGTTGAGACCTCAATCAACACAAATAGAACAAGTGTCTTCTTCAGGACTTTTGAGTCATCACATTGGAGGTGCGCTGTTTAGTTCGTTATGATATTGGTTGCCAACTCTCGGTTATAGTTTGTTATGGTTGCTTCAGTCTAATTGCATGCAGTTCTACCAAATCTGTCATCTTTGACAATATATTGATCTCTAGTTGGTGTATAGTATCTGTTCTGGTGAAGTAATTAATTTTCTTTGGGTTCCCCTCACAAATTTGTCATTCTGCTCAGTGTGTCAATACTATGCCACTTTCATTGTAATTAATTGTTAGGAAAAAATATCATTTTGGTCATTCAATTTTGATTTGTTTGACACTTTGGTCATTGACTTTTAAAAAATATCACTTTGATCACTCAACTTTAACACCGTTGAACATTTTAGTCACTGCCATTAAATGTTTCTTCACAAACCATTAAAATTGAGGACGTTTTGGTCAAATCATTAAAAGATAAATCTGAAAAAATTAAAATTAATTTGAGCCTTCTTGAATTTATTTTCTTGCAAATTGCAATCGCATAAATGAAGGTTTTTAGTTGGCCTCCACAACCAAACACAGTAGTCTCTCCCTCTAGTCTTATTAATCCATTACAAGTTGAAAGCTCAAACCTTGTAAAAGACCATTATTTTTCTGGGTTTTGTGGTTCACTTCTACAGTGAGATAGATGTTTTTAATTTGCTAGCTGCAAAGATATGACATTTTGATAAAGCTCTACTTATATGTTTTATGAACTCCTCTGGTGTGCAATTTTGTGAACACAATTATGGGTTATAATTGCATCTGCGATCAGCAATGCACTAATGCAAGGTCTGGGAGATGTACGTAGTATCTTTTCTTCTTTTTTTGTCTTGGTTTCTAAGAGATGTAGGTTAATTATGTATGGAAATAATAATTCTTTTAATATTTATTTATGTTTATAAAAATATTTCTATGATGTGACGAAAATATCTTCAAAATGTATAATATTTACAAAATTTTAACGGTGGAGTTAACGGTAATACCAAAGTGATAGCTGGTGTCGAATTTGAGTGACTAAATTGATATTTTTCAAAGTTAAATGACTAAAGTGTCAAACAAAGAAAAGTTGAGTGACCAAAGTTATTATTTTTCCTAATTGTTATTCACTATTGCTGTTAATGTTGTTTGGTTAGGTAATTTTGTTGAAAAGAAAAAATCCTCATGGACCCTGACAAAACAGTTGAACTTTTTATTTATCTTTCATATTTCTTTTGGTATTTTTGGAGGATTCTCGGATCAAAAAGACATGTAATGTCTTGTGGGATTAACTATTAATGGAATGCTCTTGGTCTGATTGGTTGATCTAAAATAATTCAACCTATTATACGTTTAATTAAGTTTAATTCCTGATTTGAGATACAAATAAGCTAGGCAAAATTTGACTGCTATTGATGCTTGTATTTGTAACAGTGGCCGACACCGTCATTCTTGCAAAGTGGGTCAACGCCCTTGGTTAAGCTCCTGGGGAATGGACCGAAGCCCAGTTTCAGACACCATTATAAAGGTTGTGAGGAAAATGGCAGTTCCTGTAACAATTATGCATGTTACACCTATGGGAGCATTCCGAAGTGATGGTCATGTGGGTATTTGGAGTGATAATCCATCTGTGCCTGATTGTAGCCATTGGTGCCTACCTGGCGTACCTGATATGTGGAATGAAATTCTCTTGTCATATCTGCTACCATGAAGTTGCAAATAGACCTCCTCCTTTTGCTGCCGGCATCACTGTGTTTGTTGGAACAGCAGATACATTACAGAATGAGAGATATCCTGCCTTTCTAATTTGAATTTTATCTCCTCAGAGAAATCTTTCTTTGTCATACCATCATTGTTTTAATGCCAGTGGCTGTAGAACAAGGCCAAATCAATGGAACTTGAGTTGAAGCTTCCCTTGCTGCAACATAGTTGCTCAGCAGATCTAGTATTTAGGAGTATAATTTGTAATTTGTATGAAAGCAAGTGCTTATAATGCCCAGTTGGTGCATTATTTGTAAATTGAAATAGAAATTTCTATACATACATCGGCCACAAATTCTGAGTTTCTTTTTCTTTTGGTCAAACACAAATTGGTGATGAAGGCAAGTTTCAGAGGCCTCTAAGTTGATCTGCTAGCTCTTTGCTGTGTACTATTGATAGATACATTTCCTAATGCATATAATTGTTAGACTTGATATGCATAATGCTTATACGCTTTAATTTCTTGTAACTTGTAAGCCAAGAACTAAAGCCAAGAAGAGTAATCATGATTCATGAACGCATGTTACGTGCATGTATATAATATGCTAATGTTTTAAGCAAGATACATATCTGTTTTAAGCAAGATACATATCGTGGCCGGACTTGAACATATTATTCAGCTCTAATCAATCATCTCACTTTACATGTGGTCTTATTTTTTTTTATTTTTGAAACAAAGGTTCATTGCATTAGATGACCAGCCAAAAAGCCAGAGTCTAACATACACTTAAAGACAGAAAAATGGCGGGGTAACTACCACGCTCCTATCTAAGTAATGTAAACTCATTACAAGTCGATTTTGAGCCTGCTTTGGAAGCGGACCTATAAACAAAGAACAACTCCGTGTCTTCTAGGACAAAATCATTGACTAGCATCCCCATCAGCCAGGCGCGCAATTGCGGTATCAACAGAAAAGCCACTTCCCAGCAAACAAATAAGAGTCAGTTCCTCATCCATAAGCCGCTTCCTCCAGTCCCACTCAAGATAATTACCAATTCCGTGGAATCATGATCTAAAGTACGACTAGCACTTTAAAGACCTTAAAAAAGCCCAAATAACCCAAGTAGGTCAAAATCTCAGGTCAGGCCCGCTCGACGCGCTAAGTAATGAATGAGGGTGGCAAGACACCCTCCTTGGCAGCCCATAACTTAAGCCTAGGCTTAGAGCCCAGCAGCCCAAGTTTGAGCCCAGGCCCAAAAACCCAAGCCCAAACCCGAGCTACCCAAACAGGAGCCCTAGCCCTCAGGAACCAAGCCGCCGCTGCCGCCGTTCCTTCTGGCGGCCGACCGCAACCGAGCCTGACCATGGTGGACTCAAGCCACAAACCAACCAACGCCTCCGAGCACCTGCACAACAGCCCGACACCAACGAAACCAAACTCGAAACCTCGATCGGAGGCAGTCAAGCACAAAAGAGTGCAGAACTACCGCGCCTGCTCCAAGCCCAAGCAAAACCCAGAGATCGGGAGAATCCGATCCCCTCAAAACGCAGATCCGAACGCCAATCGATCAAGCACCCGGATCCAATTCCACCCACCAACGATCAGAGCAGAAACCTTCGGCGAACTCCTCTCGACGCTGGCGTCGCTATGCACAACAGATCCGGCCGGAACGCGGCGCCGCTCCTAGACTCGAAACCCTAGGTTTCGCTGGACTATGTATGTATTGATGAGGACGACTCTCACATCATTCGTTATTCAATGAACAAAATTAAGTAATGACATAATATTCATGTGGTGGTCTTATGATATTTCTCTTCCAACTGAACTTCGAATAGTGCCCGAGTTCTGTGTAAGGATATTTCTCTTCCAATTAAACTTCGAATAGCGCCCGAATTCTGTATTAGGGTATTTGAAGTTTTGTATTTAACTTGCTAACACCTATAATCTTTGTTTGATGAGCATATGCTAGTTTAGCTAGTGTTTAGCATCATTATCATTGACCATTCCGTTTAGGGAAATAAAAATAGAACAAGAAACTTTGAGAAGTGCATTCCAATGCAAACAAACCCTCCCCAAATCTTAGAATGAGAGTCAAGTCACCAAATTTTAAGCTTCTTACAGATGAAATTCCAACTATTTTAGCATAAAATGCTTAGTACAAATAGGCATTCATGGACACAACCTTCTCCACAACAAACTAATTTTCATATCTACCTCATCAAAAACATTTAGAAAAAAAAACATTTGCAACAATGGCCATTCGGTTCCCATATTTCCCTCCACCACCTCCAGCTGTAAAGCCGCCAAGTCACCCAGCGCCTCCACCACCGGCAGCAAACCCGCCAAGTCACTCAGCCCCGCCACCACCAGCAGCAAAGCCACCAAGTCACTCAGCCCCACCACCACCAGCAGCAAAGCCGCCAAGTCATTCAGCCCCGCCACCACCGGCAGCAAAGCCCCCAAGCCACTCAACCCCACCACCTCCGGCAGCTAAGCCACCAAGCCCCTCAACTCCACCACCACCATCCCCGGCAGCTAAGCCACCAAGCCCCTCAACCCCGCCACCACCATCCCCGGCAGCAAAGCCACCAAGTCACTCGACCCCACCACCACCACATCAGCCATTTAGCCCACCGCCACCTCATGTACACCCACCACCAGCACTGCCACCCCATGTAGCCCCACCACCGCCACCATTGCCACCTTCTCCATCGCCGAATCACCCCACCGTCATAATCATTATATTCATCTCATTTGGTTCTGTTTTCTTCCTTGCATTTCTTGCAATTGCTCTATGTTGTTTCATCAAGAAAAAGAAGAAGAAGAGTACTATCCGAGAAACCGAGGTCATTCATTTCGACGAACATAGGAAGATCAAGGAGGCCATAGTAGAAGGTCCCCATGGACCACAAGCTGTGGTACTATCAGTTGAGGATGATGTTCATATAGATGAGGCGATCAGGAAAAATGAGAAATCTGATAAGAGATGGCCTTCTTCGAGTTCAAATGTCCAAGA
This sequence comes from Rosa rugosa, assembly GCF_958449725.1. Classification (NCBI taxonomy): domain Eukaryota; kingdom Viridiplantae; phylum Streptophyta; class Magnoliopsida; order Rosales; family Rosaceae; genus Rosa; species Rosa rugosa. Next base: position 31,661,435 of record NC_084822.1, read on the forward strand.
AACTGGTTTTATTCATGTTGATGAACATGAGAAGGTGAAAGAAGGCTTTGTCGAAGGTCCTCATGGATCAAAAGCTATGCTGTTGACAATTGACGATGATATTCATGTCGATGAGGAGATAAGCAAGAACGAGAGATCTGGTAAAGATGGTCATCACCATCTTGTACACAAGGCCGGTCTATAAAAGTGTTATGGACATTCAACGTCGTGTGCTGTTATTCCTTCCATGTAATTCATAAAAATTCATCACTGAGATTGAAGTGATGTATGTAATTCATAAAAATTCATCACTGAAATTGAAGTGATGTATGTAATTCATAAAAATTCATCACTGAGATTGAAGTGATGTATGTAATTCATTATTTTCTAATAAGTACCCCCAATGATTAAGAAAAATATAGTCACGTACAACATTTGTATCAAACGTAGGAAGTTCTATGCTAAATTGATATATTGAATACTGATACATTAAGTAGATTTTGGTTGGGTGTGTGTGTTTGGTGGGGGGTAAGGCTTTGGTCTCATATATAAGAGGTCAAGAGTTCGAGCTCCATCAGGGGTGGGGTTTAAAAAAAAAAAAAAAAAAAGTAGATTTTGGTTCAGTTGGCAAAATAACTCTGCTGTTTTGTCCTTTCTCAATATGCGACTTTGGTTCAATCTCGTTGTAGGCAAGTGCTTCCTGTTTTTCTTTTTTCTTTTTTGCTCTTTTTCTTTAGTCACAACATTTTTTGCTATTCTATTAGTATTTGTTCAAAATTTTTTCCTTTTAAGACAAATCTTGCCTTTTTTTTTTTAATTTTTTTAAATTTTTTTCTTTAATTTTTGAGTATTTCTTTAATTTTTTTTTTCTAAAATCCAATCTTAAAATTCTTTTAAACATTATCGACTAAAATTAGATTAGCCCACCCTAATTTTAGATTCTGGATCCGTCATTGGATTCCGCCATCGGTCTTTCCTCCGTTGCTCGCTACCGTGGAGCTGCAAACCTTCGATCCAACACCCAGGTTGGACTCGAGGGATTTCCTCCCTCCTTTGTTTTTGAACTTTTATCATATAAATCATCGGTCAGATCCAGGGGACTTCGTCTTCAGGTTTGGCACGCCTTGAAGATGAGTGTACTAAATTTTGTTAAAAGTGTCTCATTTTTGGGTTGAAATTCTTAGAGAAGGCTGTGTGACATCATAAGTATCTCCAATCAATTTTTGTAGAAAAGCATGTTTTAGGTCTAGAAATATACCTTAATTACCTTTTGAAATTTGAGTAAGAAAGTACTGAAATCACTATTCAGGTAACTATAATAGTAACATACCATTCCGTCTGACTTCTACATTTCCTTTATTTATCTCACACATCAAGCAACTGAACAAAAATTCACGATGGTTGTTGGAGAGGGAAAAGAGAAACTACTTAAACGCACACTTGATTACAGCACCACTTGTTTATTATAAATCCAGCTAAACTTGACGCCATGCGGCTCCATCTTCCTTGCTCGCTCATCGGCCCGCTCTTCTAGCCTCCTGATCCTCGGCGCCAACCCACACACGAAGTCCTGTGCACGCTTACCCTCCCCCGTCATTCCTTCCACCTTCTCCAGCCTCCACCGTCCGATCAAAAACTCCAAAATGTCCGCATAATCATGTGCCGTGTACACCCCAAGCCGTTGAGCCACGGCCGCAAAATGCTCGAACAGCTTGGGGTCCTCCCCATCGTACATAAGATGGGCCGGCATTGTGATCTTCTTCCTCATCATGTCCGCAATGGCGACCATTGCTCCGGTTGGGTCCACTTCGAGTAGCTTTTCCACAATCTTGGAATAGGCGAACTCGTGGCGCCTCTCGTCGGATGCAATGGTGCCGCATATTCGGGCAAGCACCGGATCGCCGCGGTCCTTAGCCAGCCGAGCCGTGTTGCCATGCGATATGAACGTGGCTCGCTCTTGAAATGAAGTGTACACGAAACCCAAGTATGGGTTATTCTCCGTCCCTGGCTCCTGATTGAATTAAAAACAAAAAGAACACGTTAATTTTTATTACAACTGGATCGGACCACCAAATCCATCTGCTTGAACAACTTGATTAAAAATAAGAACAAGAACATTTCACACGCACATGATAAACAATTATATTAGAGTAATGTCACATATTAACATTAGTGGTAAATGACACATAACATCATCATCCTCACAGTTTTTATGTAAGAAAAGAAGATATAACATCCAGATATATAATAGATGCTAAACTTTTTGTAAATTGTAACTGAAAGAACAAATTTAGTAACAATATTTGAAATCTCAAATTTCTTTTTCTCAGTATATATGAATTTGTAAATAAGTAATTACCGACATTATGAAAATGCGATTCACACGACAAAAGAAAAAAAGAAGAAGAAAATAATACAGACTCACCATGCCAGCTCCAATAAGGTTCTGAATAGTCTTCTCGATCTTGAACATATCAACCCGACCGGACAAGTACAGATAGGTTTTAAGCAGATCGCCGTGGCGGTTTTCCTCAGCTGTCCAAGCCCGAGTCCACCGCGCCCAAGGGCTGGAGCTAGCTCCGGTCTCGTCTCTCACCCCATCGAGCCCATTGATCATACTCTGGTACGTAGGCAACGCCTCCTCGGTGATCATATCCCCGACCAGCACCACAAAGTACTCGTCGGGCAGCCCATCGGTCCGGTCCCTAAGTGCCCGAACCCGGTCCAAGAACTCCTCTCTAGGGAGCGACGGGTCCGGCAAGAAGGTACTGGGTTGCCAGCATTCGTCCACCGGCTTCAGAAATGGGAGGATTGTCTCGGAGGCCCAGCCTTCTAGTGACTTGAAGAGCTCCACCTTCTCCGGTGGCAACGAGTGCGTCTTCTGCCGAGTTAGAGGCGGAGGTGACGTGGCCACGGCGGAGACTGGTGGCATTGGCCTGAATCTGACGGTGGGTGTTGGCCGGAATATGTGGTGGGTTGAGGTGTGGCCACGTGAAGGCCATGCGAGAGTCTTGGTTTCCAGGTAGAGGGAAGCTTGCATGGCTAGAGTGCAGGTGGAAGAAGCTCTCGGTCACTAGTTAACACATCAGTGAGCAGTGGCTACATATTTATACCGGTGATGGTTTGGTGATTGACCCAAGTTTGGAATGCAATTACTATCTTGCCATTTTTTTGTTTCGTGTTGTCTGCATCAGAAAGAAGCATAATGTCAAAATCCAGGGGCGCAGAAGGCAGTGGTTTTAACCGGGAAAGTAGGAAGAGGGGGTTGTAAGGTAATTTTGAAAGTAGGAAAACCAAGGGTGCTGTGGTTTTGAGAAAGGGAGGAGGGATTTCTGGTTTTTTATCTGTGGGTCTGTGGAAGCACGTGAGGGCGTGTTTGAAAGGGTAATTGACAGCGTATTACCTTGTCTTTGGTACCATCGACATTCATATATATATATATAGTTTTTTTTGGCAAACTACATTCTTAAATCTAGAACTTTCACACAAGTCATCCAGTTAGAAGAGCATCACTTGTAGAGGAGGTTGCTCCAAGTGCACTCTAATGTCAATGTCCAAACCAGCCTTGAAAAGCACATCAACAACTTTTGTTAATTTTTATCTAAACATGTGTTATCTCACAACTCCAAAACTGTCTTATCAAAGAATTGCAGCAGTCAATGGTGGTTTTTGAGTATGTAGCTCATCCACTCCATTGTTGATTAAAATCACCGCTCTCAGAATCATGGTCAACCAAAAGATGATGGCAGTGGAAGATATTTTTAAACCAAACAGTAAACTCTAGGCTTCAACCTGCAAAACAGATCCACAACCTACATTAGCAGCAGTGTTATAAAAATCTCTCTAAGCGGCCACCTAGGCCCTGCTTAGGCAATAGGCGGCAGTCAGCCGCCTCAATTAGTCTAGTCAGCGCCTAGGCGCGTTGTATCTGAAAAATGTTCAATATATTTATTTTTTGTGGTTGAATACTTCAAAATGACTTTTTATTTGTGAGCACTCAATATATACTTAAATTTGTGAGAAAATTAGATGAAACTTGGGTTTATTAAAGAGGTATTGGAAAAAACCCGTATATATTTTCTTATTAATCTACACCTAATCCACGTAGGCAATTATCAACTTGAAGACAATGCTTGTTTGTTTTGTAAGTGTCCAACAACCTCACTTTTACTGTCTCAAGCTCCTTTTAATCTTACTATGCTTCCTCATATTAATTTTAAGGAGTGGATGCTAGAACAAGCTTTACATCTCAAACCTAAGATTTTTGAAAAGCTTTTAATGGTTATCTGGGGCCTGTGAAGAAATAGAAATAACAAGCTATGGGAGGACAAAGTTCAATCTGCCACTGATATTTTCTTAAGTTGCATGACATGGCTTGAGGAATTTCAGAAAGCCAGAATGACAGGTTCAACATCTAACAAAGCTACCGGTGGAAGCCGGCTCTAAATGGTTTCAAGCTAAATGTAGATGTAGCCCTTCTAATGCAAGTACCAAAGGGAGGACTAGGAGGAGTTTTTCGTAACAAAAATGGCAAGGTGCTTGCTGCATTTTCTCAACCTGTACAACATGTGACCTCGGCATTACAGGTAGAATTGCTTGCTATTCGAGTTGGACTTGATCTACTGCAGCAACTTAATATCTCTGGAGCTATTATTGAATCTAACTGTCATCAAGTTGTGCTAGACATCAAGAATACTTCAATGGCATTGTCTGAGTTTGGTAACCTTTTGGATGATATTCATCATTAATCCATGCAAGCTTTGCATAATGTAACAATTAGCTTCGCTCCTCGTACCTATAACAAAGTGGTACATAGACTTGCCAGTATAGGCTTTGATTTTGTTCAAAAGGAGTGCTGGCTGCATTGCACTCCCAGTTGTATTATTGACATTGTTCGGCTGGAGTACTCTTCTGCTCGTTAACTTCTATCCAATACCAGTTTTTCTTTCAAAAAAAAAAATTTCCACGTAGGCAAGCCTTCCTGATAGAGTGTTGATGTATAATTAATATTTTTTTTCCTATTGTCCTATATGCTTGATTTACTGTTGGGGTAGTTCTACGTAGGCCAACATTCCTTGTAGAGTGTTGATGAATAATTAATATTTTTTTCCTGTTGTCCTACATGCCTGATTTATCTTTGGAATAGTGAAAAGTATAACTGATCCTTAATTTTAGCATCTACTCATTGAATAGGTAACCATTAAAAGTATAAATGGCATAGGTATTAGGTATCTAAAACTATATACCTTTTTTTTTTTTTTTTGGAATCAATCAAAAGGGGCGGTAATATATTCATCTCAAGCGGCGGTTACATACCATTCTGCTGTCATCTCAAGCAAGAGTGACAGAAAAGAAGGTGTGGTAATACCCACGGTGGGACATAGACAATAGGTCTACTCATTAGACATCAAATTACATAGAAAAACAGCATGAATCCTCTTTTAGTACTACTCCAGAGGTGCTAGAGACACATAGAGTACACATAACGTACATTAGATTCCTAAAAGAAAATTATTGTAAAGGACTAAACTAAAACATAACTAATGGCTTAGGGCAAAACCCCAGCCCAAAACTCTAAGCCCAAGAGGGCAGACACCAAGGGAAAGTTCAACTCAAGGCCCGTCAAGCCTGGTTTGGGCTAGGCCCAGTCTCCATCTCCATCACCCCTGTTATACGTAGCACTCTCGATTGAGCTCCACCCGACCCATGCCGCCACGACCCGTGTCTCTACGATGCATGCCGCCACAACCTACGCCACCACGAAAACACCACCACCTCGATCCAGCTCCTCACAACCTACACAGCCATCGATTCAGAACCCACGGTGCCGTCGGTCCAAGAAACTATCAACCGGGGGGGGGGGGGGTTCTCCGATCCAGTAAAGCACGACCACCACCCTGAGATTTCTCATTAGCCCAGCCGAACCCATCTGACAAAAACATCGATCACTCGTCCGGCAGCAGACCCCAAGACGGCGGCGAGGTAAGAGGCCAACCCAAGCGTCCGGGTGTCGCCATAACAGAGCGATTTCTCAATTGAAAAAAAAAAAAAAACCCGGCATTTAGGGTTTCTCTAGGGGGGAGAGAGAGAGAGAGAGAAGATATTATTTTAATTATATCTAAAACTATATACCTTTTGACAAGGTATTGAAAAAAATTCATAGCATAAAACAACTTACCTCATAGTCGTGACACTAAATAACATATCACTAGAATAGGTAACCAATAAATGACATAGGTATGAGGTATCTAAAACTTTATAGCTTTTGATAAGGTATTGAAAAAAACTCATGGCAGAAAACAACCTATCTCATAGCCATGAACAATGCTAAACTAGGTAACAAGCCCAGCGCGATGCTGCAGGTATATGTTATTGTCTGAATTTGGTAAAACAAAAAGCAACCAGGGCAAGTTTGATGTTCAAAGTTATGAGACAATAAAATAAAACGAATAGAATACATTATACTGGAATAAAAGAACATACAGAACCCATCGTAAAAATAATAGATAATGATAAGAAACCTGTAGCATAATCCCATCTACTTTTAGCCCTTCTTCCATAACACACCAATCTTCTCCAACATGTCTTTGGCGAGTGATCGTCCAAGTCTTCTGAATAAGGTGAACTTAAGGAATTGTAGTGGCTTTCAAGAAAACATGTTCTCTTCAAAAACATCTTGTTGTACTCTGTTGAAATAATAGTAGCAACCCGCCTCAACAAAAAAAAACACGATGCAGAACTAGAAGATGCACAGGAGCCGGATTCAGTATGTACCCATATCAATCCTGAGCATCATCCTCTTCGCCTCATCTTCATCAGCGTCTTCTTGATCCTCTTCATCCTCTATGTCATTCTCATATTGGCACTATGCAAAGCCGAAACAGGTATTCACAGTAGAATTGAAGCTTGGTTTCGAAGAAGATGACATACATCCACAAAATGCAGCAAAGCAAATGAAAGAAAACAGAAAATACCTCAAAACTATTTGAGTGTCTGGTTTATTGAATCGGAAATTGATGAACCTAAATTGGAAATTAACGTCTTTACCTTAATTTCGTCAATGTCGATCCTGATGGCAAAATTCGAAACAGTAGAATAGTTGAAGTCGGTGAAAATGGAGGCTTCCTGAAAATCCTCGATCGTTTTGGTTAACCATATATCTCAACCAAGGGCAAGACCGTTTTTCTAACTCTCGCGCACTGTTCCCTACTGTAACTCTTATGAATAGTGGCACAGTGGAACTCATCTTTAGTATATAGTAAATGTCATAAATTTGGATTAGGTAAATAATGAAACTAATAGCATAAAAAAAATCAGTAAGCATTAAAGTTTTAGAACTTGAAAGTCATACATACTACATTTTTTTTTTAATCGTCACCTAAAAGTCACGTTTTTTTATCCAACTGTCAAGTTAGCATGGGTATAATAGGTATAATATAGACGTATAGTCACACAAACCTCCATGGTAGGTATGGAACTAATAACAATCATTATAGAACTAAACTCTTAGCAATTTCACCGAATACATTGAGTGCACCACAAAAAAAAAGTAAAAAACATAAAGTAGGTAACCAATGAAACTAATAGCATAAGAAATACCCTAACCCTAAATCAGCGATCTCTGTGCCGATTAGCCTACTCTTCTTCGAACCTCGACATGTCTGACATCGAGTGGTGTTTGAAGCCTGCATATGTTACATAAAAAAATAAAAAATAAAAAAATAAAAAAAAAATTGAATTTTGCATATGACTGTAATCTAAGACATCATCATATGAACCAGTAAATTTTATATCAAACTAGTTTGAGTGATTAAAGTGCCAGGCTATTAAAAAAAACAATATATTCTGTAATCAAGGTTCGAAAAAACGCTAGGCGCTAGTCGGGCGGTGGACATGTGACCAGCGCCCAGACGCCTAGGCGGGTGCCTAGGTGGCGCCTAGGCGGTTTTATATTATTATTATTTTATTTTTATAATATATATAAAGAAAAATAAAATAAGAGGAGGAAAAATATATATTTAATTAAATTATTAAATTTTTGTTAACAGAACATTTATTTAATTGAATATTTGTTTAATTATACAAGGCAAACACCGAAGGAGTAGTATTCAATTATGCTTTTAATTGTACTTAGGCTTGCACATCGTCACACTCACACCACTTGTCCCTCTTCTCTCGCTCTCTATACGAACAACAGCCACACATTTTTTAAATAGAATTCTCTCCCTTTGAGTACCCTGCTCGTCTCGTCTGTTCATCTCTTGCGCGAAACCAACAGCGACCACCTGCACATTCTCTTTCATCTCTCTCTTCATCAATTTTCCTTCTTTTTATCATTGTTCAATCACCGCGTCCACACAAAAGATAATACATAGAAGCAATTACCATCAAAAATTCGTCCAAACCCAGTAAAACCCAGAATCTCGATTCAAAAAAGAAACACCCTTTCTGTGAAAATCAGGCAAACCAATTCAACCCAATAATCAGATTCACATTCAACCCAACATTCACAAGCCAAATTCATAGAATCCCAACTATCCGAAGACTTGAGAATGAAGAGAGATTGAAAGTTGAGTGGAAAGAGAAGAGTGAGTGACTGAAGGAATGAGAGAGAGAGAGAGAGAGGCGCGGGTGACTGAAGGAGAGAGAGAGGCGTGGTTGTCGACTGAAGGAGAGAGAGACTCGCCCAGAGTCACCGCCTAGAAAATTCCGGCCAGCCGCACAGAAGCCCAGGCGCCCGCCCAGTCCGCCTAGGCGCCCGCCCAAGAGCACCGATTAGCCATTAATCGAGTCGGAGCCTCACCGCCCAGCGCCTAGGCGGCCTGGGCGGCCGAGTTTTAGAAGTTAGAACACTGTCTGTAATATTCAGTGACCAACTAAACTAGCTCATGAAATTTTTATTCATATATATATATGGGTTTTATTTGAGCATCCAAAATCTGATATATGAATGGAAATTTCATGAGCTAGTTTATATAACTAGAAACATACCTTTGTCACCGTATATAACTACTTTATCATCTCTTATAGCAAAGGCATTGGGAGCATTGGGAGCAAATAGAGAAGAAGAGAAACAGAAGATAAGAGAAACCTCAGACCTATATCGTCTTTATTAAAAAAAAAACTAGAAACATACCTTTGTCACCGTATAGAACTACTTTATCATCTCTTATAGCAAAGGCATTGGGAGCAAATAGAGAAGAAGAGAAACAGAAGATAAGAGAAACCTCAGACCTTTATCATCTTTATTAAAAAAAAAAAAAAAAAGGGTCATTCGATCAAATTTGTTTGATCTTGGAGACCTATCCACATAACACAAGGAGTCCCAAAGTGATTGAGTTAAGGTTAGAATTGGAAGAAAATATAATTTTTTTTTATTTTAAAAGAATTCATGAGTTGAAAAGGACCCAAGCAGAGGTTAGTTTTATCGAAGAAGAGTCAACGAGAAACCCTAGCAAAGAAGACGGCTAGGTTAGAGAATATTTATTTTCAATCAATTATACTACTAATAAGTAGTTTTTAGGGTTAATTACATATAAGTGCATCTTTGATTGTTTTTTTAGCCATAAGGCCACCAACTAGTTTTTTCCCTCATAAGGCCACTAGACTAAAAAAGGTGTTATATTTTGGATATGAAAAACCAACATATTTACATAAATGCCACTAGAGTACAAAATCAACAATTATTCTCTCTCTCCTCTCCGGCGAGGTCGCCGACCAACTCCGGCGGGTCTCCGGCCGACCTCCGGCGAACTCCGGCCAACTTCCGGCCGACCTCCGACCAACTTCAGGCGGATCTCCGGCGAACTCCGGCGACCACAAAAGCTACTGTCACTGACACCAAAAGCTACTGTGGCTAGCAACAAAAACTACTCTTATGAGATTTCTAGTCACCTCCGGCGAGGTCACAAAAGCTACTATCACTAGCAACAAAAGCTACTGTCACTAGTAACAAAAGCTACTCTAGTGAGATTTCCGGCAACCTCCGGCGAGATAACAAAAGCTACTATCACCAACAGCAAAAGCTACTCTTTACCCAAAAAATCTCTGCTCCTCAAAACGAAAAGCTACTATCCTCACAAACAAAAGATACTGTCACCGATACCGAAAACTACTCTAATCAGCAACAAATGCTACTCTCACCAACACCAGAAAATTACTCTCACCAACACCAAAAACTACTTTTACCAACAACAAAAGTTATTGTCACTAACACCAACGAGCTACTCTCACTAACATTACAGAGCTACTAACATGGGTACAAAAAGCTACGATCACTATGATGGAACACCACTAAAATAGTTACAGAGAGCTACTGATTTGAAAAAAAAAATCTATTGACATTAGCTTGAAAATATACTAACATAGACACATAAAGTTACTATCACGATATTGAAATGCTACTAGAACAATTATACGGAGCTACTAACTTGAAATAATGAAAATGAAAATAGAAGCTATTGACATCATGTTGAAAAAATACTAACATAGATATAGAAAGATACTATCACTATGTTGAAAAGCCGCTATAACAGTTATAGAGAGTTACTAACTGCAACAAATAACATACAAGAAATGGTTCATTATTCATCAATCAAAATACATCACAACACCATCAGAAAACAGAATTCAACCACAAAACCATCCCCCCATCACACAAGAGCACAACTCTCTTTCTCTCCCCTGCAAAATTCCACAACAGATGAATTCAAACAAATCCAAGCCCATTTATTCCAATAAATCACAATCAAATCAAACCAAACTAAACAAATTCTAATCATGCCGTCTAATTAATTTCAACAAAAATACCAGAAGGATTTGGTCTCAACCTCAATAAGTAAACCAAATACAATGACAATAATGAATGGAATTGAAAAGCTTATCACATTTCTTGGCCGGCGGTGTCCGAAATCTGGGCCTTGACAATCTAATCATCGACATGCGACATGGATGCTCCGGGTGGCAAACTCGACACCGATGGTGGACTTAGACTCGAGGTTGAACTCATTACGCATGAACCTGGACAACAAATCGGATTTGCCGATACCGGCATGGCCGATCAAGATGACCTTGAAGTGGTAGTCGTTGTCTGACCTGTAGGCCATGTCGAAGAGCTGGAGCGACTTTCCGGTTGGAGATGAAGAGGACGCGGGCCTTGTCCTCGTCGCCGGAGAATCAGTGCTCATTTAGGTTTCCGATGCAGGTGAGGTGGAGGAAGAGGAGATGGTGGCGGTGGAGGAAGGGTGTTGCCGGAGCCGAGCTAGATGTGAGGAAAGGAGCTGCCGGAGCCGAGGCTCGTGAGGTGTCTCAAGTCGAAATTGGAGATCTGAGTGAATCGGAGATGAGTAGAGAATCGTCTCCAGTGAGAGAATCGGAAAGAATCGGAGATGAGTAGAGAATCAGAGAGATCTGAGTTGGACTCCAGTGAGGTAGCTCCGATCAGAGCTTCTTCGTCGACGTCGTCGTCTTCAGGCATCGCGGCGCCGTTTCGAGGTTTTGTAAGCTTGGAATCTCACCAGATCAGAGGCAGTGGTCATCGGAATCGGGGCGGGGGGGGTGGCTGGGCTTTGATCGGGTTTGTGTTGTGGTTCAATTGATGGTGACGGTGATGAGAGATGATGGCCGGAATTGATTCTTTCTGGTGATTGCAGAGGGAAGAGAAGAAGAAGAGATCGGGGAGAGAGAGAGAGAGAGAGAGGAGAAGGAATGAATTTCTATTCATTTTGGCCGGATGATTATGGAGTTAGTGGAAGGGTAAAATTGTCAGGTTGAAAATAATTTAAAGCCACAAGTGGCCTTATGTGTACAAGAAAACATTGGTGGCCTTATAGCTAATTTAAGTTTCAAATTAACACTTGTGTGTAATTTTCTATAGTTTTTAATTATAATTGCACTAATTTATATATAATAAAATTAAAATAAAATCAACATTTGCCTAGACGCCCGCCTGAACCCAACTTAAGCGCCCAGACACTAGACCCCTCTCCACCGCCCGCCTACCGCCTTACAATTTTAAAGCATTATTTATAAGTAGGTTTTTCATGTTTCTTTGATCAATTTGATCTGCAACTCTTTAAGAATTCACATTAACTTAAACTTTTATGCTAGTTACTATATTAACAAATTTTAATTGGAAAACTGAAAAATTGAACCTGCATTTAGATACTGAAGTTGTTATTAGAGGCATCATTCTTACTTTTTTTAATACATCGTGATGAATATATTTGGGGGCATGCTTCTAATAGTAAGTACTATATTAAATCTGCTACTTGGCTTTAGTCCGCTTTACTGCCCAGAATTGTTCTCTCTTAAATGCTATGTTAATGAAAAAATATGAACCTTAAATATTTAGGGAATGTATTGGGTGGCTTTTAACAAGACATGGGCTAAAAACAAGGGCTATCCATGGATCCTTCTCGTCTTCTATGCTAATTTGAAGTGATAATTAAAGAGATCTTGAACTGCTTAATTCAACAATGATAATCCTTATAAGGCCTCAAACGTTCTGACTAGGCTACACCAAACCTTTGATTCTCCAAACTTATGATAAAGAGCTCAAGACCAAACTCATTTTTGCTGACAAATTTTGGAAAGCCGAGACAATCTCATATTTAGAAATGTATGTAGAACCGCACTCTGCAAAGATTAAATTCAGTGCAGCTGCAGTTACTTCAGATACTGGAAGGATATAATCCTACCCCTTGTCCTATGAAGTTATGTAAAGCCCAGTGAATCGAGTGGCACCCTCCAAACAACTCTTGTATCAATTTTGATTTTTCTATGATTTCTAACGGGGCAACTTCTGGTTACCAAACAATAAAAGTTAGAAGGGCTATGCCCATAAGAGGATTTAAAAGGGACAGTGATAATCCCTCCAAAAGAATTAAGTAACATCATGATAATCCTTAGGGTGCCGCTATTATCACCCTATTATTTACTTTGTTCACCATACTTATTTATTACACCCTACATTTTAATTACAATTATTAAATTTACTTATCTAACTCATTTCTGTTTCCAGAAATATCCTTATACACTATGCCAAAAAGGTGTTCAGACGACACGCATCAGACGACATAAGTTTTGTTTTATGTCGTCTGAATATACACTAAAACCATACTGGTTTAATTTGGATAAATGGTGAGCATTCAGACAACACATTTGTGTAGTTGTAGAAAGTGGTGATTTCCTATCTCAAATTTGGATAAATGGTGAGCATTCAGACAACACATTTGTGTAGTTGTAGAAGGTGGTGATTTCCTATCTCAAATTTGGAGGGATATCCAAAAGTTGATTGAGTCTTTTCCCTCTCAAATAGCCACGCCCTAATTGACTGGAAAATGTTGTGACATTCAGACAACATTTAAATGTTGTCTGAATGTGGGGGTTGTTTAAAAATTTCCCAAGTTATTTTGACTTGTGTTATTCGACATATATCCTCGCAATTAAATCACTTTCTGTCCTTCTCACTCAGTTCGACCTATAACCCGCGAAACTAGAAAACTCAAACACCATCCTCTCTCTTTCTCACTGTGCTCTCTCAGATCTCGATTCTCACTCTCTCTATTCTTCTTCGTAGTCTCTCCTTCTTCTTCTTCTTAGTCTCTACTTCATCTTTCATGTTCGTACTAAAGGAGCTCTCCAGCAAGAGCTGTTTTCAAATCGGATATTGGTAAGCAATTTAGGGTTTCAATCATTTTGTAGTTTAGGGTTTCGATTGGGTTCAATCTTCGATTGATTTTAGGGTTTTTTTTTTTTTTTTCTGCAAATGATTTGTGTTTTGGGGTTTTTTCGACTGGGTTCTTCCATGTTGTCAAACAAGAACTCTTTCTTCTTTCAATTAAAGCTGATTTGTGTTTTGGGGTTTTGAGTTTGGGTATAGTTCTTCAATTTTGTAACACGTTTCTTCTGTTTTGTTGGTCTTGTTAGGGAAACGCTACAAAAGGATTTCCTGGGAAGGCTCACTGCTCGTAGTGTAGTGCAAAAAAACAGAAGGCTTGTTTGTCTAAATTTCTGGGGAGTCTTTTTCCCCAATCAATTTATGGGTCTTGTTTAATCGAGTTCTGGGATTTGCCCAATCGAAGTATGTGACCTTAATTCCTATACCACTCAGTCATTTGGACAAATTTAAAAGTTCAACCGTTGTACCGAGTCGGGGCCTCCATCATTCGCAAACACATAAGTAGAAGAACTTACTGTTCAAAGCTCACAATCAAGATTGGTCAGAGGAACAAAAAAAGCCCTAGAATCATAGTCCTCCACTTTATTGAATAGTTAGTTTCTCTCTATCCCTCTCTCTCAAAACTCTGTACCTTCTGATTTGGGAACGGTGAATCACAATTCATTTGGGTTTATCTGATTCAATCTTCTTGTTTCTAGGTACAAAGATTCAAGATTTGATTTTGATAATGCCAATTGCCTTTTGAATGATTTTTGGTAATTGGGTCTAAATCTGAGTGAGTTAATTGATTCATTGATTGCAAATTCGCAGGAATTGTTCCAATGGAGAAGGATCAGAAGGTAGCATCTGAAGACCCCAAGGTGGATATGTTCGAGGACGATGACGAGTTTGAAGAGTTCAACATCAATCTAGGTAATTTGGGGACATATTATTAATCAGGAATTAAGTGCTGTAGACTTTATTCTGCTTCTTTTGAATTGAATGTAATGTTATACACGATTGGAATTTAGGAGCTGTACCGATATATTGTAGCATACACTGAATTTAGTCCAGATATCTTCCACCTGAGCTCCAGGTTTAAATCTGCATTTTATATCCCTCTGTACATATGGTTTCTAATTAGATAAAGCTCTAATATTGCCGTGTTGCTCTTGTCAAAATTAGATTGTTGGTCTAAAATCAATTGTGATAATATAGGTTTCTTGATTTCTGCTATACTTCCCCATGAAACTAGCAAGTTTATGATTCTAACTATTTACATTAAAATCCCAGGCAATAGACACTACAATTTAACCACATTTCCCCACACTCCGATGGCCCTCTCTCTCCTCCTCTCCTCACCTTCTCTTCCCGCCGTCGCCGTCTTCATCTTCATCTTCATCTTCTTCCTTTGCGCTCGGCGGGTCCCACAAGAGCTTCGCCTCACTCAATTCTACTACTCGTCCGTGGAACAAGTTGAGTAGGAAACGCCACGTTGGGACGGTGTTCGCCGCTTCCGGTGACAACTACGCCACTCTTGGGGTTAATAAAGCCGCCACTAGCAAGGAAATCAAAACCACTTATCGGAGATTAGCTTGCCAGGTACCTACTTCTTCACACTACTAAACATCTTTTAGCGTTTTGTGAATTAAATTAGGCATCGAATTTTGATAGAATGGAACTGTTAATACGTAGTTTGAGGCATTTTTCAGCAACCAAACTTACTGGAAACTCCGCTAGCTCTTTCAGGACTTTAATTGTTTGGTGCATAAAGATAACTTCTCGGTCTGAATCAACCTATAATAACTTTTTAGGATGCTATAAGCTTGATATTAGTTACGCTTTGATTCGCTGTGCTTATCCTCACTTAGTGGTCTACTTTTGTTTTGTGTTAGAGGGAATTTGAGTGCCGTTGTCATTTGAGGTACAGGAGCTCTTTGGTGGTTGTGATTGCAGTTACTCGTCTATCTGTAATCAGTATATTTTTAGTGTAATATTTACAACTGGACTTGTGTATGGTCTGAGTTTCTTTTATGTAATTCTGACCGCATATGTGTATTATTGTGCTCTCAAGTTCCACCCTGATGTCAACTAGCACCCTGGAGCGACTGAAAAAGTTTAAAGAGATCAGTGCTGCATATGAGGTATGGCTAATTTCTTCTTTTTTATTCTTTTATGTAATCTGTATCGAAGACATGTTTTTGTTGCATCTCTAGACAAAGGCATGAAGCGATGAACTTAATACCGTAAGATGGGTTTTATGGAAAGTGTATTACTGCATTGTGTTGGGTATACTTGTGGTACTAGTTCTCTTTAATTTTGTCATGACATAAAGCTTGGTAAGTGCAGAAATATATATATATATATATATATATATATATATATATATATATATATATATATATATTGTCTTTATGAATTCTAAAGTACAACACTGTCAGGTGCTATCAGATGATAAGAAGCGGGCTTTATATGATCAATATGGTGAAGCTGGAGTTAAGAGCACGATGAGTGGGGGATCTTCAACCTATACGGTAATGGACTTGGGTACATTATAAATTTGAAAAGGTGGCACTTTCTTGATGCATGTGCAAACTTGCATGTCAACGATATTGCCATGCATGATCCTGATCACATGGTCAGTTGCTGACCATGGATTTTCTGGTCACTGACCGTCCGATTGAGATCGGACGGTTGACAGCTAAGTAATGAGATTTAAGATGAGAGCTGTCAACCGTCCAATCTCAATCGGACGGTCAGTGACCAGAAAATCCATGGTCAGCAACTGACCATGTGATCAGGACTGTTGCCATGCATTATCAATATGTTGGATATATTCTGAGACAATCTAGCCTCAATTTGGTCATTTTGTCTTTATCTCAAGATTTAAGCAAGCACAATAAATATACACGGACTTGCACAACACATATATACCTTTTGGTATAAGAGCCTACTTTGCTCCAAGTTCTCTCATGCTTAGTGAATCAATTTTTTTGTTCTTTTTTTTTTTTTACAATGAGTCTTTTATTTTATTTACGGTATATGCTACTTCCTCGGCAAAAGTTGTATATAGCACTATAGTAGTATTATTTGTAAAAGCTATGGACTATCTTTACAACATTCTCTAGAGAGCAGAATTATTTGAAAAAGTAAACATTCTCCATAGAAAAATTGTTTAGAGTATGTATGCTCTTTTTGGACAGTTTCAACTTGCAGCTTTTGGTACAAGATTAATGATTTGAGAAACTTTTACTCTCTTGTCAGTCCTCAATCTTTAGTACATTGGACTAAACATGCAAAGCATTCCTTGAGTCTTAAATTTCAGTTCGAAAGGTTTCATCCATGTTCAAAAGTAACTACAAAGCTCTGTTTTCTGTGTATTCTGATTAGTGCATTCTGATCAGTGTCTTCTTTTTAAAATAAGTCTATAAAAGTGTGGCTTCATCTTAAGGGAGAAAGAACATTGAGATCGATGATGGTTTACATGTTCATAATAGGATCAAGGGCTCAAGTGGACTGAAGATTGGTCCTTTGGTACTTGCTGGGAGTTACACATCAAGGATTCCAGGTAGGGGGTCTTCACTCGTTAGAGCTTTTCTCGAAAAGATTTCTATGCTTTTATGCATACACATTGCATTGTTGTTAAGTGGTGACCTGAGAGTGAAGGGAGCAAAACGACTACCTTGGGTTTCGATCCCCTAAACCTCCGGAGGGGCTATACGGACTGGAGGATGTCTAACATCCTTTGAGGTGTGGCGTCACTCCTAGGTGGTATGGTGTAAACGGCCACTCTTGCTACTTCTTGCTGGCTATTTGTGTACTTACATTGGCAAGTAAGTATTTCTGTCATCGGTTTTTAGGAAAGTGGGTACCCCATTATGCATATGTATCCTTCTATTTCCTATTTTTAAGTTTCTGTCTACTCTTGCTGAGCTTGTTACTTCAGTTGGATAAATCCTAATTGCTATTGTCATTGCTTGAAATTTTTCCACCAATTGTAGTCTGAAGCCTCAGATTTCAAACCTCTTTGTAGTCAATTTAGTTTGACTATCTCGAGTTTATTTAACATCAGATTTCACTTGAGTTTATGTAGTTTTTTCATCACCAAAGGTTGAGATACATTGATTCCAAATATCGAGTTTTGAAGCTACCCAAAAGAAAAAAAGAAAAAAAACTTAGTTAGTCATCAAACTTCACTTGATTAGTTTCGTTATCTTTAGCCTTGCGCATCTTAAGAAGTTTGACTATTACTTTGTCAATACTTAAGCTTCGTAAGATTCACGGCGCTGTGACGTCAACTCTTTCAGGGCGTTACAGTAGCACCATCATGTCCATAAAAAATTTCTGTTTCACAGCTAGTATGTCCTTTAATTTGCTTTTCCTAAAAACCTTTAGGAAATGCATGTGTGTTTATTGTTAGCCAAATAGCCACCCTCAAGTATAAGGGGTACAAGTAATAGTATAGGGATTTAAGAAAGGTTGTCGAACCCACGAGGATTGGATTCCTTTCACTAGCTAGGGTGTTAACCTAAGGAGAGCTAGAATATGCAAATGTACAATCACAAACCTAAATTCACAAGAAATCTAGGCTCATGGTGAGTATGTGCATTGTGGTGGTAGTGAGATTGTTTGTTGGATAGAGTGGTGAACCAAATTACATTAAATGCTCAAATGTAAACTAAACTAGTAATATAATGGATGAAGTTAGGGGTTGAATTGTCTACCACTAACCTCCCTTGCAAGCATTGAAGTTCAAATACAAGTGATGCTATTCTAATTTCCCAATTATCCTCTTTGCATCCGGATAAGACTATAAAGGCTTAAACTCCTTTAATGGTATCAATTCCAACCGGATAAGTCTAGAATTAACTACCTAAGAACAAATCCTATTACCGGTTAAGTGTCAATTCCTTGTTCCTAGATGCATAAAGTTTTGAGTTTAGATAATCATGCAAGCAAACCAATCCTAGATCTAGGTGATTTTAACTCACAACCTTCACATGCACATAGAGGATGCTATCATGCTATTAATGTTCAAGGTTAACTACTCCCTAAACATTTTTTCATGAGATGACAAACACAACACATTCAAAATAGTTAAGTTTGAATGAATGCATTCACTTCTTGAATTAGCATATGAAGATGAAAATCATAAATAACATCAAATGTCAATTAAAACATCAATTCATACAAGATTGGCTAGGGCTTTCAACCCTAGCCCCAACAAAGTACTACTCACTCATAATTACATATACTAACTTCATAATCAAATTAAACACCAAAATATAATCTAGAGTAAAAGGGATAGAGTTGGCTTAGTGGTGTGTCGGATGGTCCCCAAGCTCACGTCTTGGTGGTGATGGTGGTGGTGGTGATTCCCTCTCCTTCTTGCTCTTGAAGATTTGATGATAAAAGATAGTGAAACTTGTATTATGTATTGTGTGAATAGGTGGACTAGATGGAGAAAATGATGATAGAAAAGGGAGTGGAGAAATGATGTAATAGTGATGGTGTTAATGGAGGTAGAGGATAAGAAATGGTGGTGGTGATGGAGGAGATACAGTAGTATGGATAGTATGAGTTTGGATTTTGGGAGGTGGAGATGGAGGTTTTGTGAAGGAGATGAAGAGAGAAAGAAGATGTAATGGATGAAGGAATTGGTGATTTTCTTCTTTGTTGTAGCCTCTATTTATAGGCTACCAAGCAAAACTATTTGGCTGTAAACAAATTATGATGGGTTAGGTTTAAGCATTTAAACACTAATGGAATTTGTTAGGTTTGAATATTTAAACACTAATGGAATTTGTTAGGTTTGAGTCACTTTCTACTCACTTTTCCTTCAATTAATTCTCCACCAAGACTTCAGATTTTGCCCGTGACTTCTTCATATGAAATGATCCACCATGAGTGTAGATCATTGTGTCAAATTTTCAGAATTGATTTCCATGCCATTGGGCCAAAATCGTTGCTGGACTCCTTACAGGTCCAGTTTTCCAGTTTTGCTTCTGCATAAAATTGGGCTGACTGTTTGAAGGCCTTCCACTTCTATTTGGCTCTTGCACTCTTCATAAGAAATGTTTCTTAGGATGTCTAGAATGGATCTGGAAGGTTTCAGCTCATTTGAAGTTCATTTGGTCAGGTGGTCGCTTCTTCTTCCTTGCTTGGCTTGGTTTCTCCTAGCCGGAGTAGGAAAATGTGTAAAGTTGACATTTTTAGTGCATTTCCATTTTTCTCCATCATTTTCTAGCATGATAAGGAAAACATAATAAATATATATAAATAAACACAAAGGTTAAGCAAAAGTACAAGATTAGGGAAATAATGAAATTGGATTAGTCAACATTAAATTTGGACTTTAGAACAAGTAATTTCCATGTTTTAGGGGACAAATATGTATATGAATTATGATCCAACATTTATGAGATTATTCTTTGTTTCTATTCAGATTCACTTAATTTTAGTTGTCCTCAGTAAAGATTGTTGTGTTTTCTGGTGGCAGGTTAAGCTTGTAAAGTGCCTTGTGCAAAATATTGTGGTTGATATATCCTTCAATCAATTAGGAGGGCTATGTACGTTATGCTTTCTTGAGCAGGTAGTCTTCCACTAAAGCTGAGTTTTATTAGTCCAGTTTTGCTACATATGATTGAATGAGTCACCAGATTTGGTTCATGTAAAGGATGCTTTCCTAGGAAGCTCTGGTTTATCAGATGCAATTATTATTATTATTATTTTTTTCAAGTCTATTATAGCAAGTAAAAATATTGGACTTTGGTGCTCTTTGCTCGTTTGTGATTTTGGATTTTTTTTTTATTCTTGATCATCTTCCTGGTGCTGTTACCATACAGGTTGATCGCCTCATTGGCAAACATCATCTCTTTAAACGTAGTATCATACTGATTAAGGCATGGTGCTATTGTGAGAGTCGAATTCTCGGTGCCCATCACGGTTTGATATCTACATATGGTTTGG
This sequence comes from Rosa rugosa, assembly GCF_958449725.1. Taxonomy (NCBI): domain Eukaryota; kingdom Viridiplantae; phylum Streptophyta; class Magnoliopsida; order Rosales; family Rosaceae; genus Rosa; species Rosa rugosa. Next base: position 31,682,043 of record NC_084822.1, read on the forward strand.
TGACCTTAGTTCTTTTTATCTACGTGTCATTATTTCAGGTGAAAGGAGATTTGATCCTAAGGGACCACAGTATGCAAACAACACTTCAAAACTTAATCTGATCTCTCAAGTCAGTGGAGATCGCTCCTTCACATGGAGGATATCTTCGTAAATGAAGGCAACCACTTTGTGAGTGTAGCCACCTTCTTGTTTTATTTATTATAAGCTTACCTATTTTTGAGCATTTTTCATGCTCTCCAATGTCTCAATTTTTATGAAAATGATCCAAACTCTTTTGCTCTACAATCCAAATTAAATAGCCTAAGTTTGTCAGATCCTTAAATCTATCAAAATGTGATCTTTTGCTCTCTCTGTCGAATCGCGACTTCTTTCTTTTGGGGTCTTATTCTGATAAATATTCTTGGTTCTGCTTGTTTTGCTACTTAGTTATTTCCCTTAGTTATTGGTTGCCACTATTATCATCAATTTTGTCAAGGAACAAGAAGGTGCATAGTTGTACACCTGACTTGCATTCTAAGTTCTACTGTAACCTTCTATATATTTAAATGAATGGTTACATAATGGGAAATTTGACACATCTCTGTTTACTTTTGCAATTTTAGTTATGTTGTACGTTGTGTGATATTCGTTACTGTTGTAATGATATTTTGGGACTTGTGGTTTTACAGCTTCCTTTATCAAGTGTTGAACAAATTGAATATGCTTGACATGATTGGCTTCGTAGACCCTGCTCAGACTGGTGTCATTGGTTGTGAAAATCCGACTAAACGAGCTCGTTCTTTGTTAGCTTCTTATTAAAGAGGGAAGCCTAGTCAGATTTTTTGGGTGCCATATAACTGAGGGTATGAAAGCTTGATTCATCAATATATTTTGTTGGCTGCCCAGATTAATAGATATGGGCCATTTTGAACTGATGCTCATGAATAGGTTTGTGTACATGAGACAATGGTGGATTCATGAAAATTACAATGAATGATTTTTGATGTGGATATTATGGTTTCATGAATGGGCAATTTTAATTTCCAGAATGCATGCATACCAATTTTAACAGGGGACTAGTAATATGTGTTAACGTTATCTCAAATTGCAAGCTACAACAAAAGCACACCAAAACGTGTGGTTGCAGCTGCACAAAAACAACACAAAAATCAATTTGAAGTCTATTGTCTTTTTGGCATTGGGACAACATAAAATTGTAGTATAAAAGGCAAAACAACAACATAAGTTAGATGAAAGTATTGGCTAAAGCGTATAACAACAACAAATAAGTGTGATTGGATGTGATTACAGACAATATAAAACACGTACTATTAGTGGTTATTGTTATATTCAGACCACAAAAATTTGTCGTCTAAATAATCTCAAACGACAGTAAATTGTCGTCGTAATGAGATTGACATAACAAAAAGAATATGATATCTATTGTCTAAACCATTTCCCAACATCACATATGTATAATTTCAAAATCTTTCACACAACACTTAAATGTCATACAAACCTACCCCAAAACGACACTTAATTGTCCTCTGATTCTCTTTACGACCACATATAATTGTCGTGTAAAGTAAATTAGCACAATCTTTAAGTGTTGTTGTATGAGAGAAGACACTACATACGAGTCTTCATATTTCTTATTTAAGGACATTCAGACCACACAAATAAGTCTTGCAAATATGCTTCACACAATAGTATTTAAAAAATTCTGTGGTTGTTTTGTTTATCGGACAATACAAAACTGTTGTTTGAATGCTTTTAAAGATACAGATCACAATGTTCCAAAAATGCAAAACTCATCAGACGACACAAGACTTTTATTTTTTTATGTCGTCTGAAAAATTAGATGACATAACACTTCTGTCGTCTGATGCCCCCAAGAGACGACATCGTACTAGACGACATATTTTTGTTCGTTCAGACGACAGAACAGTTCTGTCGTCTGAAGGCCTTTTTGACATAGTGATATGACATATCCAATTTAAAAATATTTTTTTTAACGAAAATCTCTCATTTAATTTGTACCAATAACAAACTAAAATATATTAAAGTTTTTATTACCATAATCTGATTTACTTTCATTTTTTTTCTTTCAGTTTCAATGTTCGTCTATTTCAATCTATATCAAAAGATTCGTAAGTTAACAACTATGAGCAATGAAGAAAAAATTGATTTTTTTTCTTCGTGTTTTAATTTTTTACTTTCAATGTTCATAAAGAATATTGCAAAGATTTTGATGAAGTTAATACTAATGGTTTTGTGAATTGAATAACAAATTGACCATGAGGAGAGAACAAAAAGACAAAAAAAAAGAAAGTAATAAATTTAAATTTGGGTGGAGAAGAAGAAGATTAGTGTTATCCAATGGAAATTAAATAGTATCTGTATTTAATTAACTGGTTATGTAGTTAGTTTTCTTTACAAATTTAGATTTTAGAAAATTAGTGTACTGTTTCAGGAAAACTGAAATTGGGAGAGAATTGAGTCGTGCTTTCATTGATAATAGGAGCCTCTTTATATAGAGGATTACAAGCATAGAGATAAAGTTGTACATGGAAACATAATCGTACATTGATTGGACATCTCCTAAGATTCTCTGAGAATATCTCAATTATAAACCCTATTTCAACTAGAGTAAGTAACCTCAAGTTTGGGCCAGACACATATTCTGGATTTACTTGAACACTCCCCCTTGTGTCGCCCAAACATGGTGCTCATCTCGTTGCCTCATTAAAAACCTTGCCGAGTAACAAAAACCCAGTGGGACAAAAATAATCTCGATCGAAGGGGAAAAAGAGTACAACACACCCTTCACGTTTCCAGACCATACATGTAGACATCTCCCCCTGATGACAACGGTCATGGGAGTTCGGATAACTTCCGCAAATGATGCTACGAACATGTTTCCCAAAAGTGGAATTTAGGCAATGACTTAGTGAGCAAGCCTGCCGCACTGTCCTCAAATTGAACCTTGTTCACTTTAATCTTGAGGAGAGTCTGTTGTTGCTGATTATGCTTGGTGTTGTCGCTTTTGATGTTTCCTTGCTTCACTTAAGCAACATTATCCTAAATGCTCGTAGGCTCATCTGTGGTAGACTTCAAACCACAATTGTTCGAACATGCGTAATTATGGATCCAATCCATAAACATTCAAGAACTACTTCGTGAAGAGCAATAATCTCTACATTGTTCGAAGATACAGCGACTAGGGTCTGTTCTGTAGACCTCCAAGATATCATGGTCTTTACCCATGGTGAACACTTAACTAGTTTGGGAATGACCTTTGTGTGGGTCAGAGAGATACCCAATATCAGCAAAACCTTCCAAAACACATGTCGTTTTGGGATGGGGATAGTGGATGCAGGCCAGTGTTGGCGGCGTTCCTGGTGTGTGATGGGTCCGAATCCATCGTCTCTCTGTAGGGATAGAACAAGCCCATATCAATCGTACATCTCAAGTACCGAAAGATATCCTTTACACCAATTCAATGGTGTTGCGTTGGCGCAAAGCTATATCTAGCTAACAAGTTCACAACATATGAGATGTCCGGTCTTGTGCATTGAGCTAAGTACAATAATGCGTCTATTGTGCTTAAGTAGGGCACTTTTGCCTCTAGCACATCTTTGTCATCATACTTCGGACGAAGAGGATCCTTTTCAGGATCAAGACTACGGACGATCATGGGGGTGCTTGAAGACTTGACTTTGTCAAAATGCCTAAGCATCTATCAACAAGATGCTCAAGTTCCAAACCAAGACATAATCGTGTTCTCCCAAAATCCTTCATCTCAAAATCGGATTTCAAGTGTTCAGCGGTTTCCCTTAATTTAAGGGCTTTCAATGAAGATCATGTCCAACATGAACCGTGATAGAATTCGAAACTTGTTAGGTAAACGCGCTGGCATATCCCTTCCCAATCAAGTAGTTATTTTAGTGAACGTTTCAACCTCTTTGTAAAACGCGCTCCGTGGTCTAGAGCCACTTGACTTGGGTAAATGAAGTTCACCATATTCCGTATCTAGATCCCTATAGAGATACGTAGTGACCACTTTTGTAAGATGCATGTTCAGTTATTCGGAAACTACCAAACTGACAGGGTAGTGGAGTGCAATGACATCCATTACGAGAGAATATGACTCATTGTAGTCGATTCCAGGGCGTTTTGTGAGAAGCTTGCGCCATAAGGCGAGATTGTCATATCTTTTTCTTATCACGCTTTCTAATGAAGACCCATTAGCCAATAGGTTTGATGTTAGGAGGTGTTGGCATCACTGGCTCGGAAACCTTCCTCTTCGTTAGAGAATCCAACTTAACCTGGATCGCATCTTTCCATTTAGGCCAAATTTCTCTACGTTGGCATTCATTCATCAACGGAGCGTGATTCGATATCATCGCACTCAACAAACTCATGCGCAACTCCATCATCAATTATGATGGAGTTTCTATCCCACGTCTCATGTACACTAGTGTAATTTTCAAAGAGCTCTATATTCTCAGGAATATGTTCTGACGTTGAGGCGTCCCCCAACGATAACCATAATCCGAAAGATACTCATGAGACAGATTTTGAGTCTTCATGATCAAAGGATTGGGTTGTGCCAAAGTGTCCTTCGAACCCACGAGCCTCCCACGCATCCTAACTGGGGCCATGGCCTATAACGCCAGAGTGCCACTCTCTTTGGCGTTGGCGCCATGCCTACCTCCGTGTAGGGTGGCGCTACGTCCTCTCGTAGGGACGTTCTTCCTTGCAGGTATATTTGCAGCAGATGTGTGATCTCGTCACTTTAATGGGGATCGAGATGAGACATAGTGGGGACAGACCACGACAATTCCTGTCGTTCCTGCTGAACATCTGTGTTCTTATCTCCCCCTAACGACGGGAAGACGGGCTCATCAAAGTGACATCTGCAAATCTAGCGGTAAGGAGATCGCCTAGCAAGGGCATTAAGTGGCGGACGATTGTTGGAGTCTCAAATCCAATGTAGTTGCCCACTCGGCTGTAAGGACCCATCATAGTGCGCTGTGGCGGCACAATTGGCACATAAATGGCATACTCAAAGATGCGTAAGTACGATACTTGTATCCCAGTCACTAGCTGTAACACAGAGGTAGATTGAGTGGTGGTGGGTCGTAGACGAATTAGCATAGCTGCATGCGATATTGCATCACCCCAAGTGGATATAAGAAGATTGGTGCACATTACCAATGTCCGGACTACCATCGTAGTCGTTTCCGCCAGACCAATTGGGTGTGTTTATGGGAATATGATGTCCAACATCAGTCCCAATGCAATAACCATCGAAAGTCTTCGATGTAAACTCTCTAGCATTGTCAAGTCCAATTGACTGAATAAGATGATCCGGGGAGTGACCCCGTTGTGATATGATATGTGCTAGGAATGTAATATAAGCAGGATTTACGTGGACAATGGCACAACACGTGACCAGCGTGTTTGCGTGTCAACCAACATCATGAGATATTTAAACTCCCGCAGGTTGGTTGAACCAGTCCACAGAATCCCCATGGATTCTATGTAAGAACAGAATGAGTATTTTCATATCCTTTGCATACGACAGTCTCAGTCCTAATTTCCCTAAGGAATGGGCTTTGTAAAATGAGTGAGAGGCTTTAGAAGCAACCAATGAGGATTGTGGTTGGGCTTGAGCGTCTGAAACGCTATTTGAAGCAAAGTTGGTGATTGCAGCATCACCTAGGGCGTCATCACTATGATGGACGCCATCCATGACGTCATGGATAGGGACTGTGCCAGCCCATGGCTGGTGGTGGATGGCGGTGGTGCCAGAGGCAGCGGCGGCGGTCACACTTAGTCCAGGAATCAACTTTTGATTCATGCTTCGTTTCGCTCTAGAGAAAGGATGTCCATGTGAAGTCTTTATTAGACGGATCATCATATCATGACTATGATGACCTATCATGTCGTGACAAAGCCAATATGTGTCTAAATCCAAGAGATCTTCTCTCCTAACTTTATTGGATTTAATAGCTCGAATAGTGACATAGAGTCCACTAGAGAGACACACAAACTTCTCTAAGATGCACCTTTGTTCGCAATCGTTAGAGGCATTGCAAAGGAACTCATTTCTGTTCTCTACATGCGTTTTCGCATGGAATCCATTGGCTATTCATAGGTGCGATTTTCCCTAGGAGCGTAGAGAGTTTTTGTGACAGTAATCAAGGTGCCATTTGGCAAGGGGAACTTGGGTTATTCCATGTTCTTGAATTAATACCGATGGCCCAGCCATCGTAGTCACAAAGTAATATGCTCAGAATTAAAATGGACTCATAATGAAAAGAACTCGAAATTTTATTCATAAGCCAACGGAGTACATCATTGTCTCTTGACCATTAGGAGAATCTAATCCAAAATACTCATTAGGTGAGTAAAGAGATGTCGGTGGAGCAAAGCTCACTTAAGTACCACTTATCTCAAAACCTTCCTAGACATCATACTCATTTTGAATGAGCCTATGTGAAGAAAAACTAAATCAATGGCATTTACTACAAAGTATATGACAATTGCCTATTACATCTCTTGGAAAAATAAAGACTTAAATAGAATTGGCGATCTATTGATCCCAGCCAGATTTGTAGTCTTCAACCCTTCACTCAATATCATCTTCATGATCTTCTTGTTCCACATAATGAGCTTCTCTTGTTTCACAATATGCTTTGTAGGCGGTGACAATTTCTTCACGAGCTCTACAAATGTGTGCCTTATTTGCCTCTAAGGCTGCTCTATTTGCTTCCAAAGCTTGAGCTTGCTCAACAGTTAGCACGTCCTGGCTAGGCTCGAGAATCGTATCCAGCATTCCATCCACTACTAAAAAAAACTCCAATTGCGACGGCAGTTTGCGACAGCAAAATTACATTTTGCCGTAGTAAATACTTTTTGCAACGACAATTTCAGTATTTGCGACGGAAATGATGGCATTGCAATAGGTGGCGTCACAAAATCTATTCGCGACGGTAAATTTCCGTTGCAAAAAGTATTTGCGACGGAAAATGTTTCCGTCGCAAGACAAAACCTACTGCAACGGCAAGGTTGCCGTCGCAAAAAAGAAATTTTTTATATAAAAAAAATTGGTGCTAATTGCACCATATATTTCTTCTAAGAACATGCAAAAGTCATTGAGACCCTTCATCAGAAATTTCTCATACATGATGGCTTATGGAGCCGAACTACACATTTCATTAAATCTTGTTCATACCCTCTTCTCCCTTGTGAAATCTTGTTCATAAATCCTATCTCCCTCTCTAACATGCCACCACATTTGAGTTGCCTGAATTTTTAATGTGGCAAGCATTGATCTTGTAGCCACAATGCAGCTAAGTAGTAAGCAGTCATCATCTCACTTATGCTCTCGTGTTTCCTTCCCTCTTGAAATTCAATTAACAATGATGTACGCAAGCTCCAAAGTGCTCAAATCTCTCCAATGAATAGCTGTAAAAGTCCACATGAAATGTTAAATAATACTCGAGCCTATCATAAATTATGGAAGACAGTATACAAATAAAAACTACTAACTATAACCACTCTTCATTATGAAATATATCATAGATAAAAACTACTAACTATAACCACTCTTCATTATGAAATATATCATAGATATATAAGAAGATAACATAAAAACCTTATATACTAGGAGCTACAGCCAAAACCAAAGCTTATAATGCGTGAACCACATGCTAAAGTAAAAGCATAGAAGTACAAAGTATGGAAAAGAGATTTACTAACCAGCACCTCCTTCCCTTCGATAATTCAGTCTATTTGCTCATGTCACTCTGGGGCTTCTACTGTTTCTATTGGTTTTTTCTTTGTTCTGCTTTATGAAAAGACACAAGAAATCAAGAGTTTAGTGAATGTCCAGGAATAAAAAACACAAATTTATCTCTTCAAACTAAAAGAACAATACACACACACACACACACACACACACACTTGATTACATAGTAGAGCCTTTATAGTAATTATGACATTACTCAACCACATAGTTTAGAGTTGAGACTTTAAGCTTGAGGTTTAGGAGAAAACCATATTAAGGACATAAACCAGAAAGCTCCTGCAGTCTTGCCCATTATTGTAAGAAAAAGGAAAGAAATCAATCGATTAATGAACCAGTGAAACTTGTCAGGAAAAATGCATAAGAATGAATGAAATGGAACAGGAACCTCAAAGGAGGAAGCATCAAAGAGGCACAAAGCTTGTGAGTGAAATCAACGTTTAACATCAATCATGGTTAGTAAATTCCATCTTCATGGTACAAGTAATACATTTGGGAATAAACAACAGTAGAAGTGCAAGAAGCATACCATAGCAATATGTCTCCCAAAGTCCTTGTAATAAGAATAAGCTTCACCACGATGGACTGCAAGGTTGCCAGTTCATCTTCAACAATCCCTTGATTGCATGCTCAGGAAACTGCCTTCCAGATTGGAGTAAAAAATAATTAAGTCCAGAGCAAGAAAAACTGAAATAGCATGCAGATGTAATGTACTTGTATCCATTCACTTACTGGGAAGTTAATAAGAAAGGACAATAGCAACTTCACTAAAACCATCCTCGAAAATTTCAGTTGAAAGCAGCAAATTCATTTGCTAGATAAATGTCTTGTAACGTCAATTGCACTTGATCAACCAAAAGTACTTTGCCTTAAAATTAACTAGTCAATATGTACCTTCTATATCCCATGTCATTTTATATATTCTGAAACGGAAATCAGGATTTTCATAATAAAAATTGAGATATAAGCATGAAAGAGAGGGGTAAAAGGAGCCTATACCAGCACTACACGAGGTAGGCGGATCCTTTTGGAAATCCTCGACCTCGTTCCACATGGGTTTTTGCAAATACCCATTTAACATTGAGCAGTGATAAGCTAAACAAAGACAACTGACCAAGTGCACAATTAATTGTATGTTTCACATAACCAAATTGACCATCAAGCTCAAAAAAAGTAGTTCGTAACTTTGAATATCGATCTAAACACCTCAAGCTTCCAAAGCTAGTTACTGTACATTCACTGATTGAAAAATTGTATGGGTAGACACTAGGTGATTTATTTTCTTATTTAGAATTAGAAAATGAACAATGTCCAATAATTAAAGAACGCTTCTTCCTTTCATATAGGGATAACTCTAACCATGAAATGAAATATCTATCTATCCAAATTTCTAAGCAACCAATCAAATAATTAATGGAACTAATTAGTCAAGGAAATTTCATGAGAACTGAGCAAATGGAACAACAAAAGCATATAACAAGAGAAGAACAAAGAAACAGACCACCATGAAAGACAGAGCGCTAAGTGGATGCCCATTACTGGAGCTAAAATCGATTTCTGGGGCGAATCGGAGAGACTGATCATTTGGGGAAAGGTCCTTCTCCCAATATTAAATCCTGAATACCCAGAAAGAAAAGCGAATCAAAATTAGATCTTGAGCCCTAAACAGACCCAAATGAAATCCACATAAATTCGCACAATACCAAATTACAATGAAAGATCAACACAATAGATGAGCATGAGAGAGGAGAGGAGAGACAACATGGCGATAATGGCAACATGGAAAGAAATAACGGATAGGTTACCATAGATCTGAAAACGATGCGAAGTATCTTGAGATCCAACTCCAAGAGAGAGAGTGCAACACAGATAACGATTTGGGGAGCCTTGCCACAGATCTGAAAACGATGTCGGAGCCTACCACATATAACGCAGAAAGAACGTCGGCATCGAGAGAGCGAGAGAGAGAGAGAGAGAGGCAGAGCTACGGAAAATAGAGTGTGAACCCGAGTCCTCTTGAATAAACAACACCCATCGGAATACGACGTCGTGTCCACCCTTAATCATGCGACCCTTTTTAATTGCCGTAGCACACTTCTCAAATGTATGCAACAGCAAAGCTGCCGTCGTGTATCCCGTCACTAATGCTAGGCTTTTGTGACGGAAACCAATGCGGTCGTAAATTGCCGAAGCGAATGCAATTTTTTTTAGTAGTGATCGGCCTTGAGATGCTGGCGGACATCACAAACCCAGCTGTGATAACCAGAGCCAGTTGTTCCCAATGGAGTAAAGTCCAATTTGTTCAGGCTACTTATCCTGAAAGAGAACAAGAAAAAGAGTTAGTTTCGGAGCGGAAAAAGCTATCACGAAAACATATAAAATTTCTTAGCATAGTCGCTTCCAAGAAATTCAATTCCAAGAGGTATTGGATTAGATCGAAACAATGACGTAAGTGGTCAATCATAAATTCTCTACAAACTCTAAGTTTGGAGATCTCAACAAGCTCCAAGCTTGGAGTGAGCACGAACCCCCACAGTTCGGCTTAATTAGGTCTCCCCTATGATGAAGAAAGGGGGGTAGAAGAAGGGAGTTTGCAAGTCCCCGAGAAAAAGAAGAGAAAAGAAATAAAAACTCCAAAAAAGGGAACTTAATTTTAGTAAAAAATAACTCGTAATAGGTCGCCGGAAAATTTGACCGGAAGAAGTCACCAGAAAAGTGCCCTGAAAAGTAGTCGAAAAGTTGCCGGAACTCTGGCCGGAAAAGTCGCCGGAACTCTGGCCAAAAAAGTCGATGGTCGACCGGTGGTGAAGTGGTAGTGTCGGTGGTGACGTGGCACTTCGTAGCTGACGTGGCAGGGGCTCACTTGCTGGTGAGGCAGAGTGTCTGTGGGCCACGCAGGTCAGTGGGCCGTGACGTCAATGGGCCTCTGTCCTTTTCTTTCTCCTTTTTCTTCTGGGCCGTGAGATTCTCTCTCTCACCTCTGGGCTGGGTTTGCTTCTCCTTGCTTTCTTCTGGGCTAGTTTGGAAGTCTGGGACAGAGAGGGAATTAAACCTGAAAAAGGTAGGCAGCGATCCAAGGTGCAGCAGCTTTTGGAGGGCGGTTCGGGTGCTTTTAGACTGGTTCCAGGAGTAATTTTTCTGGTTCTCGAAAACTGAAATCAAGGCCCTGATGATGACAAAATATGGTGGTCAACGGTGGTCTGGAAGGGTTCGAACCGGGCAGGGGATTTTCTGCTTCTTCTGGTGGCCGGTTCAGTGTCTTGCCGGTCGGTTCTTTGGGTGGAGGCCGGTTCAGGAATCCTAGGATTGGTGGCTTCAATATATGTAGTGGTGGTCGCTAGGGATTGAAGGCTACAAAATTAGGGTTTCAGGGTTAGGGCTTCGTGCTGATAACGTGTTTAAGGAAAACTGAAATTTGGAGAGAATTGAGTCGTGCTTTCATTGGTAATAGGGACCTCTTTTTATAGAGGTTTACAAGCATAGAGATAGAGTTGTACATGGAAACATAATCGTATATTGATTGGATATCTCCTAAGATTCTCCGAAAATATCTTTAATATAAGCCCTATTTCAACTAGAGCAAGTAACCTCAAGTTTGGGCCAGACACATATTCTGGATTTACTTGAACATGTACCTATTAGTCATTTTGCACTTGGGGTAATATAGTCTTTCAATAATTCAAATGTTTGTAGGGTGAACTAAGAAAATGGTAGGGTGGCAATAGCCACACCCTAATCCTTATTAATTTGGCTAGAGAAAAATGATACAAGTTCCAAAATCAAACCAAAAGACTAGAAATAATATTAGAAGCAATATCACACAGTTGCTCTAGCAGCGCTTCCCTCTTTGCCAAGTTTGGAGGATAAGTGACACTGAACCTTGCAAAATCACTTCCACAGATCTTAACTTGTTCTCTAGCATCACTTGCCTTGCGTCATGCAGAGTCGAAGTTACCATTTTCCAAATCCTTGATTGACTCTTGAAGTGCCTGTCTTGCAGAACCATAGTGGCTTTCTCACAACTCACCAGCTGATCCGAGTACCTTTCCGTTTGTAAGCAGTTGGTTCAAGATGTACGTGTATGTGCTTGATGCACTAGCTTCTGCTTGTTTCACCACAAGGGGTACTAGACCCTTTGTATCAGATTTTTCGCTTGTTTTATCGGATCAGAGGGTAGATACACAAAGATCATAATATGGGGTGGCGTGGCATACTTTCTGTATCAAAGAATTTTCAGCTGCTACAATGGATAATTGGTTGAAGAGGAAACAAATGGACAAGGGCAAAAAGAGTGACAGAACTGTAGTAGAACCCATAATTTTGATTAACTGAGATGAAATAAATGTTTGTTCTACGTATGTGCTTGATGTTAAGGAGGTTTCCGAGAGGTATTTGTAATGCGAGGATCAGAATTCAAGCCTACTTTAATGGGAATGATTACTTGTAATATAAATTACCTTAAAGGAAATAACCTTTAATTTAATGAGATCGATTCTGGTACCACGTAACTGGACAACTCTCTCAAAAATTAAAATAGAGTCGATTCCGGTAACTAAACTTTCAATAAAAATTTATATTTAAGGTTTTGGTTCTATTCACAACAACATGTATCCTAAATTTCGAATAAGTTATGATCATACATTCATTTTAAATCTAATGTGACCGGATACTTTATCATACATTCATTTTAATTATATCTAATTAAATCAGTTTCATGTGAGATTTCAAGCAACTACCTATGAGTGTGCCGCCATATGAGTTATATAAGAACGACTGCAAAAGAGGTTCTGGGTTATTCAGATCTTCTTTGAAGTGTAAAACTAATTTACAAAACAAGCTCACACAAAAAAACATGTTCATGATTAACCTTAAACATACCATTGACGTCATAAGTTGAGGCCATTGTTGCAGCTATAAAAATCAAGGATGAAAACGAGGTTGAAGTCTTCTGCTATTTACCAACTGTAGCTTCTGAATGGGCAGAACACAATGCTTGTAGATGAGACACCACTTATTTATACAAGTACTAGTCCTAAGAATCCTCCCATAAAGGTTTTCCTTAAGGATCAAGTCTTGTACCTAAGAATCCTAATGCATCACAGTTTAGGACTTTCTTGTAGTCCAATTAATGGATTCCTAATCCAATGATAAATACACTATCACATTAGATATCTAGGTTGATTATTTTCCTGTACATACCACCTATATTACATACCGCCAAGCATAATCAACGACCTCATAGGTGGGCCCCGCGGCATGGCTAGCCCCGCTTATGACATGCATCCGGTAGGCCGACACCCGAGCTACGTTGCCATGGTGGAGGTCGTCCGGTATCTAGTCGGGAGGCTACTCTCCCATGCTCTCCAAGAGGCTTCAAGAGAAGTAAATATGTGTATTATGTCCCACATCGGAAATATAGAATAGAATGGGACTTCCCTTAGCTATAAGAGGAAGTCCTCCCCTTCTTAGAGAGGATGGATCCATGATCCCCTCACTTGTATCACTATCAAAGGCTACTTGGCCTCACTACATAGTAAAATATCTAAGTGGACGTAGCCTTGCCTCAAGGGCAAGGTGAACCACTATACATGCGGTGTTATCTCTCTCTCTCTCTCTCTCCCCATCATGACCCACACACACTTCCCGTTCCGTATTCTTCAGCAGAAACATTGGCGCTAGAAGGAGGGGCCCTAGGAGTTGGGGTACGAGCCTCCGACCTTGAGCATGGGTCATGTACGGGAACCACCAATCATGTACGCAAGAGACACCTCCGATCTTGAGCAAGAGTCATGGATGGGTACCACGAGTCATGTACGGGTACAGCATATTCATCGGGTACATGGGTACATACCATACCCCAACTCCCTCCCCAAGCCTCCGAGCCATCCGGGTACACGAGCCATCCGGGAACATGAGCCATCCGGGTACACGAGCCATCCGGGAACACGAGCCATCCGGGTACATGAGCCATCAGGGTACACGCAAGACCCCTCACCCTCCTCACCCAAGCCTCCGGGTACATGATCCTCATCGGGTACCATGAGCCAGCGGCTCTCTTACTCGTGCATGCAACCTTGCAGCAACTTGAGCAACCCCAGGTACATGTCTATAATTGATCTACTCGGTCACTATGTGCACAACTGCAATCACTACGTGCATGCTGCCATGCAAGTTATCAAAAAAAAAAGGGGGAGAAGAGAGCTTCGCTCCCCAGCACTTCATCTCCCCAGTTGCCCATGCATCTGCAGCGGTACTTTGCCTATTGCATACTCACCGGTAATCATCACCACCATCTCGGCTCCTCTTGCTATTTCTCTGACCAACCCGGAACACGACCCTGGTCAAGGAGCCATATTTCCGGCACCTTAGCTACCTGTACTCTTCCGGGACCTCTTTGACTTCTTCTCCTCCGGGAACATCATCATCTCAGTTACCGCAAGTAATGGTTAGTCCACCATTCCAAAAAAAAAAAAAAAAAAAAAACCTCCGGCACCTGCTGCTTCCATGGGGGTCCAACTTGTCGATCACAACTTCCAAGTGCTTTCGTCCGGGCACTAGCTCAAGCTCTCCGAGCACGGAAGAAAAAAATTTCAAAGCTCCCGGCACCAGCAGTTCCTGATCTCGGACTCACCTGCAAAACCCCCTCCACTAGTTCCCGACCGACTCTTGCTATTGGGTCCGACACGGTTAGCTCTCGACCAGGCCAAGCTCGTCAATCACCATGATACTCCTGTACGGGAGCCCAACCATGTTTCAACTCCCAGGTTGTCCAACTCCTAAGAAATGACAGTCTCACCGGCATCATCTTCACACCTCGGTTCAAACCCAAAACAAATCCCAGCTTCTCGGTAACGACACCATCACAGGTACCCGCTTCCCTCACCGGTACCCGTTGCCTCACAGGTCCCAGCAGACCATTGTCAAGTGTCAACTATCACCGGTACCCACTTCCGATCCCTCGCCGGTACCTAATGCCTCACCGGTACCTCCTTCCTTCACCAACTCCTACTTTCCGGGCATTAGAGACCCTCCGGGATTCAAAAAAAAAGAGGGGGTATAGAAGGGACTGGTTCTGCTCTGGGCACCCATCCCCATATTTGCAGCGACACCGGTGTGCAAACAGGCTTTCCGGCAACTCCACCATCTAGCCGTCATCTCAACTCATCCCGGTATGAAATTTGCCATGCTGGCCAACCTCATAAAGTCTCGGTCTAGGTGACTCATCTTCACCAGTCCCGATGACACACACCACTCGGTCTCGGAGACTGATCAAACCTGTTCTCGTTGCCTTCCTCCCAGCGGATTCGTCCGGCAGCAATATCACTTCCTCCACTTCCTCTCGGTGACCAACCCGGTACCTCCTCTCGGTAACTATTCCGGTATCGTCATCAACTCTGTCCTTCCAACTGAAGTTGTTCCTCATATGTACTTGCTGCCTCACCGATACCGATCCAAAAAAAAAAGAGGAAGCAGAAAGTACTCAGTACACCCAGAGCCTAGACTTCTCGCCACCAGTGAAACAAAACTAATGTTTCCTCCGGTCCTGCTCTCGAGAGGAATTGAAGCGAGGCCCCCTACTAACTGATATTGCCAGAGATGCAGCTTGCAATCTCTCCCTCAGCAAACTTCAGACACTGGTTCGTGGTTTCCACACGACAGGTGAACCACTTCAGAAAGATAAGAACTCTTTTTCTATCTCATCGAACACGAGCACCACTTATATATACCTGTCGAGACGCATAATCATGATTGGGTTCATCAAGTCACGATGCTTCCATCTGCTTTATTTGACTCATGAGATCAATCTTCACCCCCCCCCCCAAGTATATTATACTATTTAGCAAAGCGGTACGTGTAGGCATATGGGGGTCATTTTTTGACACATGCCCAGGTTGTGAGAGACTCACAAACCGCATCTCGAGCTAAGTTGCACATGCTATGACAAAATTGTTTTGGTTATGCACTTTCAACACAAAGTAGACACACAAGCATGCTGCATTTATTAAATACTGGTGGCATGATCCATAATAGAAATAAAATATACATGCACACCCCACTTACACGTACAAGCATAGGCTTTGGCCAAGTTTATTCTTGCAAGCTCTAGTACGGCCTTAGCTTTATAATATTCATTTATGCCTACTCATAATTACTTTAACTAAATCAATCAATTGCTCCATATTGCCATGCATATACGGTATCGACAATTAAACACGTCATGTTGGGTAGTCATAATGCGTACCCCCGAGCTCATCCATATAGGCCCTAGTGCCTACATATACATCGACATTTATGAGTTTGCTCTCTCGCTCTCTGATAATTGATTGCTCATATAAACTCGTCATACCATCAAGTCATGGCCACCAATGTACATTATATGCTGATAATACCACTTATGCTTCCGTACTTTTGATTGGTGCACACAATAATTATTCAAACACGGTAGCAAAAGCAAAAGCTATATGAGCATCTCATACCTAAAATAGTTAATTATTTTGACAAAGCTACTACTCACTTGCTTATGTATTTTTGAGAGGTATATCACCCAATCGGCAACTTCTTATATGAGAAAGCTCAAGCAAACGTACTATCGGTGCTCGCTAGGCGACATGTCTTATACATCGGCAACTCCAATCATTCTACAATATCTTCACCACTTGCGAACGGCTCCAGATAAGTTCTCACTGATGCTCTTTCACTTTGAGCTAATGCAACGCTTTACATGCTTCAAATAACGGTTTCTATAATCTAAGCATGCCTACGATATATGATAGTCTCGATATCATATCTATTACGACTATGTATTAATGTCAAGATTTAATTTAATTGCAATCCAATTAAATTGCTACATATACACATGTGACACTCACTAAAATAAATGCAACATGCATCTCATAAATCCTCGCCCCGAGCGCGGTACCCCCAAGGGGTAAGTCAAGGTCATATCATTACACAAATCCTCTCCAATCGGCGAGGTACCCCAACGGGGTTACAAGGCCAATGCCATCATTCTTCCCGGGGCCACGCCACCAGGTACCGGAGGCGAAAGCTACCGGATACCCCAACGGGGTTACAAGGCTCAATCTCTGATTCTACCCGGGGCCAAGCCACCGGGTAAAGGAGGCCTACAGGCCCTCATTCAACCCCATTGGGTTAAGGAGGCTCAAGTCCTCACGTGACCCCACCGGGCCACGCTGTACAAGCCCTCAGGCTACCCCATCGGTTACGAGAGGCATCAAGCCCTCATGCTACCCTATCGGGTACTAGAGGCATCAAGCCCTCACTCTACCCTATCGGGTACTAGAGGCATCAAGCCCTCATGCTACCCCATCGGGTACTAGAGGCATCAAGCCCTCACTCTACACCTTCCGGGTATCAGAGGCTCAAGTCCTCATTTTACCCTTCCGGGTATCAGAGGCTCAAGTCCTCATTTACACTTCCGGGTATCAGAGGCTCAAGTCCTCATTCTACCCTTCCAGGTACCAGAGGCCTAAGTCCTCAATCTACCCTTCCGGGTATCAGAGGCTCAAGTCCTCATTCTACCCTTCCGGGTATCAGAGGCTCAAGTCCTCATTCTACCCTTCCGGGTATCAGAGGCCCAAGTCCTCATTTACCCTTCCGGGTATCAGAGGCTCAAGTCCTCATTCTACCCTTCCGGGTATCAGAGGCCCAAGTCCTCATTCTACCCTTCCGGGTATCAGAGGCTCAAGTCCTCAATCTACCCCATCGGGAACCATAGGCTCAAGTCCTCACCTCCCGAGCATTCTCTATACTTGGGGGACTTATTCATACCACTTATCACACGTGGAGGTAGTACCCGACCGGGACTATCATTGAGCTTCACGCTCATACTTTCGTGTTATGGTCTATTAATGGAAATATTGAAATTTTTCACCTATTGTTGATCGCAACAATTAAATTTCTTTTACATCCCATTAATAAGACCATAGGACAAAACTCACACCCACTCAACATGAGCGAGCTCATCTCTTACGTTCCCGTTACACATGAGCCAAACAATCAGGTTATGGCTTATACGTTCGGGTTAAGTAAGTTAGTGTTCCTTCCTCTAACCTATCCTTCGGGAACTATCATGGTCACGCCATAGTCTCGCTAGTATTGTCAATGGTTACTTCGATACCGGAGCTTCATTCTCAGCCTTACCGGCTTCGTCGAACGTAACCTAAATCCAAATTCCTGTTTTACTACGTGACTTGGGGGACTCGGCGAGTAACCACACTCCCGGTCCTAACACATGTGCATCACGTACATACAACACTTACATATCATTATGTCTTACCGTGTTCATCACACATCTTTGCATCATGCATCTCATAAACATTCATGCACCTTGATGCATTTGATTCAAATGTCACTTCGATTGCCCTAGCGCAATCAATATGCTTTTTGTCCACTCTTATCTTATTTGCAGGTACTAGCGTGATGAGGGCCCCGTGGCACCAACATACTCGTAGAGTCCCTTCTTACTTACTGAGTTGGGGGACTAGTATGGGTATAGCGTTCAACAAGGTCATCACTCATACTTGGCGGCATCACATTTAAACTCCCCAACCAAGAAGCGCCTCTTACTCGGGGACTTGGGGGACTTGTACATACCACCTATATTACATACCGCCAAGCATAATCAACGACCTCATAGGTGGGCCCCGCGGCATGGCTAGCCCCGCTTATGACATGCATCCGGTAGGCCGACACCCGAGCTACGTTGCCATGGTGGAGGTCGGCCGGTATCTAGACGGGAGGCTACTCTCCCATGCTCTCCAAGAGGCTTCAAGAGAAGTAAATATGTGTATTATGTCCCACATCGGAAATATAGAATAGAATGGGACTTCCCTTAGCTATAAGAGGAAGTCCTCCCCTTCTTAGAGAGGATGGATCCATGATCCCCTCACTTGTATCACTATCAAAGGCTACTTGGCCTCACTACATAGTAAAATATCTAAGTGGACGTAGCCTTGCCTCAAGGGCAAGGTGAACCACTATACATGCGGTGTTATCTCTCTCTCTCTCTCTCCCCATCATGACCCACACACACTTCCCGTTCCGTATTCTTCAGCAGAAACATTTCCAAATCCATGTTGTATTCGATTTAATGCTTTGATGGTTTCCTAGTTGCTCTAGGATAACTTGTGATGAGTCCACTTTTGATTTAACAATCTCCCACTTGGACTATCACTGGTTATCAAGGACAACCAAAACTGAATAACATTAACTCGTTTACAACCAACTGTAGTGTGCACCAGAATAAGGAAAAGTCTCAAAATCCATTCAATATGGTCAAAACACTGTAGCTTATGCAGAGCAAGGAAAAGCATACACTTTAACAAAAATGCAGCACTTCCAGACTACTAACACAACCTCCTGCATTTCACATATGCTATTAAAAACAAAATGATGCAGTATATGAACATTGTGTATTACTAGAAGATCATATACCTAAATGGTCCAACTGAATGTTTCAAAATGAAACTCAAGCATAACTGAAAACACTGATGGTCTCAATGCTTGTACTTTAACTAAAAGAACGTGTTCACTTAAATTACAAGACCATCTGATATCAAGGTAAATCAAGAACACAAAATAAAAGTTGCAGAGAATTTTAATAAAATTGCAGTAACACAACTTGAATGAAATACCTCGAGAAATTTTATTGATAATCAAAATTCAATAATACATAAAGTTGTGATAATAACTGAATTGAAAATCACAACTATCAAAATTACAAGAACTCAGAAAATTACAAAACTCATAAAAATTTGCTCTTACTAAATAGGCTCCCACTGAACTCAAGAACCTAAACTAGGTAAAACACCAATGTTCTCAATATGTTTCTTGAAGGCTGCAACTGACAATGCCTTAGTGAATGGATATGCAAGCTGAAAGTCTGTGCTTATACTCAATACTGAAATTTCACCATGCTTGACTCTCTCCCTCACACTGTAATACTTGAGGTCAATATGCTTTGAGTTATTTGACCTTCTACTGTTTTTACTGAAGAACACAGTTGCCTCATTGTCACAATAAATTACAAGAGCATCAGAAACTATATGACTTAAAATTCTAGTCCGCATCAAGAAATTTCTAATCCATAGCCCTTCACACATTCCTTCATATACTGCAATAAATTCTGCCTGCATTGTAGATGTTGTCACTAAGGTTTGTTTCATAGTTTTCCAAGCAACAGCTCCTCCTGCTAGCATAAAAACATATACACAAGTCGATTTCTTGGAATCAGGATAATTTCCTGCAAAGTCTGAGTCTGTGTATCCTATAAGCTTCAACTGTTCCACTTGTCTATACACAAGCATGTGGTTTTTAGTCCTCTGCAAGTACCTGAGTACTTTCTTTCCAGCTACCCAGTGTTCCTGACCTGGATTAGACTGAAACCTGGAAAGAATACCAATTGCAAAAGACAAATCAGGTCTAGTGCAGACTTGAGCATACATTAGGCTGCCAACAAGCCTTGCATAAGGCTTGGACTCCATATCCACCTTTTCTACTTCATTCTTTGGACTTTGTTTCTTAGTGAGTTTATCTCCTTTAGACATTGGAACCTCCCCTGATGCACAAGTCTCCATGCCAAATCTTTTCAAAATTTTAGCAATATAGTTTTGCTGGGATAATCCTAGCAAACCTTGTGCCCTATCTCTTATAATTTCTATTCCTAGTACATATGATGCCTCACCTAAATCCTTCATGTCAAAATTCTTTGACAAAAAGGCTTTGGTTTCTTTAAGTAGCTTTAAATTGCTACTGGCCAACAAAATGTCATCAACATAAAGTACCAGAAATATAAATTGGTTTCCAGATGTTTTGAGATAAACACACTCATCCACTAAATTCTCAGTGAATCCAAAAGAAGAAATCACAGAGTCAAACTTTTTATACCATTGTCTAGAAGTTTGTTTTAAACCATAAATGGATTTTCTTAGCTTGCATACTAAGTCTTTTGTTCCTGGTTCTATAAACCCTTCAGGCTGCTTCACGTAAATAACCTCATCGAGTTCTCCATTTAATAATGCTGTCTTGACATCCATATGGTGTAGCTCCATGTCAAACTGAGCTACAAGTGCCATAATGATCCTAAAAGAGTCTTTGGTTGAAACTGGGGAAAAAGTTTCAGTAAAATCAATACCCTCCTTCTGTGTGAAACCTTTAGCAACTAACCTAGCTTTGTGTCTCTCAATATTCCCATTTGCATCTCTCTTGGTTTTAAACACCCACTTGCAGCCTATAGCCTTTTGTTTGGGGTCAGATTTCACTAAATCCCAAACTGCATTGTGGTTCATGGATTCAATCTTAGCTTCCATAGCTTGTTTCCACTCACTTGACTGACTGCTTTCAACAGCTTGATTGAAAGTGACTGGATCATTGTCATCTGCAAGATCAATTTCAACTTCATGTTCTTGCAAATAAACAATGTAGATCAACAAGTTGATCTTGTGCATTTTGAGTTTCTGGAACACTAGTGGCTGCTTGTGTATCTTGAACTATAGGCAATATACTTTCAGTATGCTCATTATCCACAATTTCTTCAAATTCTGAAGATAAATCTTCCAAACTTGTATTGTGAATTTTCTCATCCAAGAATTTTACTTGATGTGTTTCAAAAATTCTTGGTGAGTGTTGAGCTGCATAAAGCTTATAACCCTTAGATTTTTCAAGGTAGCCTATAAAATAGCAGCTTACTGTTTTAGGATCAAGTTTGTCAATGTTTGGATTGTAGATTCTAGCTTCTGCAGGGCAGCCCCACACATGACAATGGTGGAGGCTAGGCTTTCTGCCACACCATAACTCAAAAGCAGTTTTCTCTATAGCTTTACTAGGTGTTCTATTGAAACATAGTTTGCAGTCCTTAAAGCTTCACCCCATAAAAACCTAGGTAGGCCTGTTGTGCACATCATGCTCCTGACCGTATTCAAAAGTGTCCTATTCTTTCTCTCAGCCACACCATTTTGCTGAGGATTATATGGTGTGGTATATTGAGCCTTAATGCCTTGTTCTTGCAGAAACAAGGCAAAAGGACCCTTTTGTTGTCCACTCTCTGTGTATTTTCCATAAAATTCACCACCTCTATCTGATCTAACAGTGTTGATTTTCTTCTCTAGTTGTTTTTCTACTTCAGCCTTAAATATTTGAAAAGCTTTAAGTGCTTGAGATTTTTCTGAAAGTAGATAAACATAACAATATCTAGAGAAGTCATCGATGAAGGTTATGACATATACGTTTCCATAGATTGTTTGAGTTCTAAATGGACCACAAATGTCAGTGTGTATGAGCTCTAAAAGTGCTTGGCTTCTGTATGCAGTCTTTTTCCTTAAGTTAGTTATTTTTCCCTTAAAACATTCAACACAATCTTGTAAATCAGAAAAGTCAAGTTCATTCAAGATATTGTTTTTAACCAAAATTTTCAATCTCTGTTTTGATATATGGCCAAGACTTCTATGCCACAAATATGCAGACTTTTCATTGCATTTAGTTCTTTTAACACCAGTTAAAGTGTTACTCGATGTGTTATTATTTTCAACAAGAGAAATTTCTTGTTGACTGTATGAACAATTTAACTGTAGGTAATCATTCAATATAACACCAGAACCAATTTGAACTGAATCTTTAGAAATAATAATTCCATTATTGTCAATAAGAAGTCTACATCCAGATTTAACCAAAAGAGAAACTAAAATTAAATTCCTTCTCATGGAAGGTACATAATAAACATTATCCAAAACTAACAACTTTCCTAAACCAAGATCTAATTTTAAGGTTCCAATAGCTTTGACTGCCACTCTCATGCCATTGCCTACACACAGGTTCACTTCATTACTTCTTGGGACTCTCTTCCTTATGAATCCCTGCAGAGAATTAGTAATATGTAAGGGGCTTCCTGAATCAATCCACCAAGTTTTTGGTTCAACATTAACTAAATTAATTTCTAAAGAAAACAGTGAGTTAGAAAAATTACCCTTTTTGATCAACCAATTCTTAAAGCCTGTGCAGTCTTTCTTCATGTGCCATATTTTCTTACAGAAATAGCACTTGAACCTAAATGGTTTGTTGGCTTTAGCTGCACCTGAGGTAGATCCTTTGAAGATGGTTTTGGTAGGCTTGAGCTTAGACTGGTTCTGGTATTTCTTCTTAGGCTTCTCAACAAGGTTCACTGAGGTACTCGGCTCTCTTTCCTTCTTAATTCTGTCCTCCTCATCTACACAAATGGCAATCAGCTCCTTGTGGCTCTATTTTTCCTTCTGAGCATTGTAGCTGGTTCTTAGTTGGCTAAAACTATTAGGCAAGGAATGCAGTGCAGTGTGCACTACATAATCATCAGTGACCCCCATGTTGAGGTCCCTTAGCTGAGAATTAATCTCAATAAGCTTCATGATATGCTCTCTCACTTTTCATGTTCCAGTGTACTTAAGGTCTTTAAATTCCTTTGCCAGCCTAGCCGCCTCAGCCTTATCACTTACCCGGTACATATCATGGATGGCATATAAAAAATCCATGGCTAGATCAGGTTCTTCTATACTGCCTCTAACTGTGTCTGACATGGTAGTCCTAATAACATTCTTTGCCATCTTATTAGCCTTATGCCACTCCTTAAAATATTTCTTCTCTTCATCTGAACTTTCACTAGTAAGCTTTTCAGGTTCATCCTCAGTTATGCAAAGATCCATGTTCTGGTTCATGGCTAGGTAAAAATCTACTTGGTTTCTCCACTTCTTGTAGTTATAGCCAGTTAGGAGCTGAATGGTGTTCAAGGTCACAGTAGGGATTCCTAAAGAGCAAAACAAAGTAAAGCTTTGTAAGTTTTCCATCTGTAAAGTTGTTAAAATTTTAAGTTTTATGTTTTCTGTAACTTCAAGCAATATCAAAACCAAAACAATGCAAACAGAAAACAAAACACAAGCAATGTCACATATCAATAGCCCTTTAACCAAAATAAATATCATGCAACACTTTTGAGCAGAAGACATAATATTCTGAAGGTTCCAAATCAATAAGCCATATCTGTTGAAAACAAGTTATCCAAAGAAAACAAATCACATCTTTAGACATAAATTTGTATTCTAAGTATCCATATTTGAAAACAACAATTATGCATATTGCTATTTGCATTCTAAAATCATACTGTACTACTTCTTTGGAACCAAATTATATGCATAATTTTAAAACACAAGATACAATTTTTCAGGTTTTGTTAACTCAAGGCTTTCTGCAAGAATTAATGAAGAATGCTTTGTGCAATATGTTCATTCAAACCTATAGAAAACACAAACCAAAACGAGCTTGTAAACTTGTTTTCTATCCGGATCAATGATCTTTATAAGAAACTAAGCTCTTTGTACCTGTAAAATTTTAACAATGCCAAAGAATTTTGGGAGATTTCTGCATACATTGTTATACCGAAACACAGATACAAAACTCAAAAATTCATCTCAAACATGCATATCAGTTCACAAGCAGAAGTAACACAGATATGCAAACACAAAACCAATTTCACAAGGCACAGAAGCATCCAAGAAATTTAAATTTCATCCGGTCACCATCTACTCTAGCCTATGCGCACGCCAGGAATGCTTCTAGGGTTCTTGTGCTCAACAATCCACAAAACAAAATTGAATCGAAAACTGAATTTTCTGAAAAACCTGATCTTTGCAATTTTTCCAAATTTGCTGCAATAACACTCTTCGCGGAAGCATGAATTCAGAAACAGAAGGCAGCAAATCATCCTTCTTGACATCTTAATCAGGCAACATAGGGGTTTTGAATCCCTACAAGATGATTTCATCATGTGCGTCTCCGATTCTGAATGCTCAGAAACAATCCCAGTTCATGTGACCGTTACGATAACGGTCACTTTCTTTAGTTTCTGAAGGAGCCTTTTGGGCCGGGTCTGGGCTTCGGATCAGCTTATGTTGCTTCTTGGGTCAAGAAGGGTTTTCTTGAGGTGGTCAAAACGTGGCCTGTTTATTGCAAAACAAAATTTTTGTTTTTGTTTTTGTTTGAAAACCTAAAACGATTTTTACATCGAAAATAAATTTGAAGAACAATTTGTGAGCCTAAGCTCTGATACCAATTGTAAAACTAATTTACAAAACAAGCTCACACAAAAAAACATGTTCATGATTAACCTTAAACATACCATTGACGTCATAAGTTGAGGCCATTGTTGCAGCTGCAAAAATCAAGGATGAAAACGAGGTTGAAGTCTTCTGCTATTCACCAACTGTAGCTTCTGAATGGGCAGAACACAATGCTTGTAGACGGTGGTGATAACAGGGACCCTAACCTCTTATTTATACAAGTACTAGTCCTAAGAATCCTCCCATAAAGGTTTTCCTTAAGGATCTAGTCTTGTACCTAAGAATCCTAATGCATCACAGTTTAGGACTTTCTTGTAGTCCAATTAATGGATTCCTAATCCAATGATAAATACACTATCACATTAGATATCTAGGTTGATTCTTTTCCAAATCCATGTTGTATTCGATTTAATGCTTTGATGGTTTCCTAGTTGCTCTAGGATAACTTGTGATGAGTCCACTTTTGATCTAACATGAAGAAGATGGGTCTTGTAGTAATTGAAGCTCTATAAAGAAAAATTTTCAAAGAAATGAAAAGTGGAGAAGGTTTCTCCCTCAACATAGATTAATGGTCTTTTTTTTTTTTTTTTTTTTTTGAAGAGGAAAAGAAAATTACAACACAAAGCCTCTAACAATACCAAAACTAATTAAATTGGTCTAAATTAAAAGCCGAGCAAGCTGAAAGAGGAAGTTTGTCTCGCCATGATTGCATCCGAAGATTGATGTCCAAAGGAGGCAATTGCGTCCGCCACAAAATTTGTTTCACGAGGAATATGAGAGAAAGAGATTTCCTCAAACATACTAGAGATGCCTTGGATGTCACGAACAAGAGAACGAATTTTCCAAGGAGGGTCACTAATCTTGTTAACACAGTCGATCACCAGCTTTGAATCACCTTCCACTAGAATCTTAGAGCAGTTGAGATGCAGCGCATGGAGGAGACCATCTTTGAGCGCGCTACACTCCGCCACAAGAACAGTAGTGGAACCAATCTTCCTAGTTCCAGCCACCACAGGGGAGCCAGCATGGTTTCTAATGACAAAACCAGTTGCAGCCATCCTATCATGCTTCACAGAGCCATCAAAATTGAGTTTGAATTTGTTCTCCAAGGGGGGAAGCCACCTGATCAGTCTATAGTTGTTAACAAAGCCCTTCATGTGGGAAGGATTGTGAGCTCTATAAGAATTCCCAGTTGCAGTTGCAGCATGCACCACCATGTTTGGGTTAGCAGATATGTTCCTGAAGATGAGATTATTTATGGCTTGCCAGATTTTCCAACAAAGCACAATAGCATTCTCAATAAAGGTGAGATTTTTCGAAATGTTAAAAATCTGATGAAACCAATCAGAGATATTGTTAAAATTGCAAGGAAGATTGGAGTCAGCAGTGAGTCTAGACAAATTTCAAACCCTTGCGGTAAAGGGGAAAGAGCAAAATAAATGGTTTATATCTTCCAAACCGAAATGGCAAAGATCACAGTTGGTATCAAGGCTGTTATTAAAACTAGCAATTCTTACTTTAGTTTTCAATCTACCCCTCACAAGCAGCCAAGCAAAGATTTTTGCCTTGGGAGAGATATTTAATTTCCAAATAGCATTCATAATCTTGGCATTCAAGTGAGGTTGAATAACACTACATTGCATCCAAGTAGCAGATTTTATAGAAAATTGTCCATTGGCAACAGGGCCCCAAACAAACTCATCCTTAAAATCACTAAAAGGAATAGGAATACGTACTAAGAATAGTACTAATA
Organism: Rosa rugosa; assembly: GCF_958449725.1. Classification (NCBI taxonomy): domain Eukaryota; kingdom Viridiplantae; phylum Streptophyta; class Magnoliopsida; order Rosales; family Rosaceae; genus Rosa; species Rosa rugosa. The sequence goes on from NC_084822.1 coordinate 31,708,693, forward strand.
GTATTCTGATCTAAAACAAGTCCAAGTTTAGGAACATTCCAACAACCATTCTGAATACAGTCACACACTTTCTCATTCAAATCAACACGATATCTAACATTTGTATCAACAAGGTTAATAAGAGGAAAAGGAAAAACCCAATTAAATGTCCAAAACATAATATCTTGACCATCTCCAACAATCCATCTCATACCCTCTAAGATAAGATCTCTAGAATCCAAAATACTTTTCCAAGCCAAAGAGTGATTGGCTTGATTTTTTAAAGTAAAGAACAAATGTTTCCTAAAATACTTTCTCCTGACAAGCTCAACCCACCAGTTGTTAGGGCTAGTGAGAACTTTCCATCCTAATTTAGCTAAAGCAGACTTGTTGAAGAAGGTAGCAGGTCTAATTCCAAAACCTCCAGCAGATTTAGGAAGACAAACCTGACTCCAAGCAACTGGAGGAGAATGGACATCCTTCCCCCAGAAGAAATTTCTAGCTTCTTTATCTAAAGCATTAGTTACCTTAGTAGGGAATTTGAAACATGACATAACATGATTAGGAATTCCTGAAATATTAGATTTGATCAAGGTTAGTTTCCCAGCTCTAGACAAAGTAGAATTCTTCCAACCACTAAGCTTGTTAGTTACTTTGAGTAACAATTCCTTAGCATTCACTGGATCTTTCCAGAAAATAATGTTATGGATACCCAAATATTTACCAATAGTAGATCTGTGTTTGATCCCAAGGATATTAGAAATAACAACTTTTCTATTAGCCAAAACTTTATTAGAGAAATAGATTGAAGACTTATCTAAGTTGATCTTCTGTCTAGAGGCTTTGGCAAATCTGGTTAAAATAGTCTTTAAGTTATTTGCAGCAGACGAAGTGGCCCTGCCAAAGATTAAACAATCGTCAGCAAACATCAAATTAGAAATTCTTAATCCTCTTGCAAAGGAGAGGAGACCAATGTGATTTTTTGTTCTCACAGAAACACTGTTCAAATGTCTTATAAGTGGTTCCATACAAAGAATGAAGATATAAAGGGGAGAGAGGGTCTCCCTGTCTCAAGCCCCTAGAAGGGGTAAAGTGTCCTTCTTGTTTCCCATTAATAATAATAAGAGAGAAAGAAACAGAAGAAATGCACTCAATTACAATCTCAATCCAACTAGAATGGAAACCAAATCCTTTCAAAAAAAAAAAAAGAATGGAAACCAAATCTAGCAAGACAACATCTAATATAGTCTCAATTTAGATAGTCATAAGCTTTTTCAAGATCAAGTTTAACAGCCATTGCTCCATTAGTCGCTTTGGTTTTGTTAAAATTTGAGAACATCTCATGGGCCACTAATATATTATCCAGGATAGATCTTCCAGGAGCAAAGGCCCCCTAGTTTTTCGAAATACATTTATCTAAGATCTTCCTCAATCTAGTAACTATAATTTTCGAAATCACCTTGTAAGCCACATTGCAAAGGCTTATTGGTCTGTAATGAGAAACTAGGTCAGGTTTTTCAACTTTAGGGATTAAGGCAATATTAGTATGATTCAGCAAGTTTAAAGAAGACTTGTTCATAAAGAAATCACAAACAAGAGAAGAGAGACTTCCCTTGACTATTTCCCAATGTTTCTGGTAGAATATGGCATGAATGCCATCAGGTCCTGGGGCCTTCAGGGTCAGAATTTCATCTTGAGAAACTTCTTTTAATAATCTATTGTTATCTTCCTCTGTAATAATTGGTTCTATAATATTGATAAAGTTAAAGATATCCTCTGCAGAAGCTTGGTTAATAACCTTGTATCTTTTCTGAAAATCCTGCACAAAGAGATCAGCAATATCGTTATGGTTCTCAAGCCAAAATCCTGCATCATTCTTGATTCTACTAATTTTTCTTCCTTTTTTTTTTTTTTTTTTTGAATAAAGGGCTGGTGCGGCTGCCCTCAAGCCTTGATTAATGAAACTGTCGAATACAAGGGGGGGACATTGAGCCTAAACCCCTGATTACAATAAGCATCTAGAGTATTTTCCGAAATAATATCAGAAATCTCTACAGGAGACTTGTATTCTAACAAGCACCAACTAGCAAAGAGTGCACAATTAGCTACTTCATTTGCTTTAACATAGCAGTGACACAGCGGAAAGATAACTCGATATGTAACCCGATTACAACATAGCATAATTACCAGCTTTAGCACAGTTTTCCTCCTATGTTGCCGCCGGAAGATAAATCCGACAACACGTAGTTTCATCTTGCCACTAGAAGGTTGCGCCCATTTAACAATGGATTGTCGCCTCACTAGGCCAGACAAGGCACTTAGAGTGCACACACAAGCATTGAGCCCGACTAACCCTACAAGATACATGTAGGGACTTATTACACGCCAGAGGCAAGACAAGATTAAAATACTAAAGTAAATAAAACTGATAACAAAAATAAAAAGGCCAGCAACCCAGGTTGGGCCCAAAAGGAGGGCGCAAGCCCAAGCAGCCACACAGGAAGTAAGAAGATCGCAGTCGGCCAACCAAGCTTGGCCCAGCCCTGCCACCACCGACGGACCACGCTTAGCGCCGCACAACCCCCTTCGCCGGACAGTCGTCATCGTCGTACCACGTTCCCCTTCGAGCCATGGAGAAACGCGCTCCCTTCCACCCAAACCATTCCCCAGATCCGAATCATGGGACCCAATCCAGATCAGATCGTTCTGATCCGATCCAGACCGCGCCGACACAAGCTTGCCGCCACGAAGCAGCCTCTGATCCCACGCCTCCAAGCCAATCCGCCAATCAGGCCAGCGAAGTAGGAACCAAGGCCTGATAACTGCCGCAATCTTCTCCTCCCTCCACTCACAGACAGCCATCGAGGACCCTAGCCTCACATCAGACCCACCCGAGTCGGAAAAAGACCCGTCCGACGACGGCGCCGTAAGGGCTCGCCGCCAGACAGGGAGCAGGAACTTTTCTTCTTTCTCAGGCGCGTGCAAGCGTGTTCTCCCACTTTAGCCAATTTAGGAGCTTCATCTTTTTTTTTCTTATAGTAGCTTTAGTTTGGAAAAATCTAGTATTCTTGTCACCAAGAGCTAGCCAGTTAGCTTTAGCTCGTTGAGCCAAAAAATCTCTTCATTTCTTTGAACCTCTAATAAATCATTATTGAGCGAATTTGGGGTCTTTGAATTTGCTATTATAAGGAATGATTCTTCAATTTTCCTTTTTTTATAAGTTTCATCTCGAGAAGATTTCTAACTATGCCATTGATGTTAGTGTAGTTATATTTCTATAAAAACAAGAGAAAAAATAAACGGTTTTTTTTTGCTCTCTTTAAATCGGCTACATAAAACGAAAGTCAATTTTTTTTTAAATTCCCACTTTACCCACTCTACTATACCACACATATTCATCCTATGGTGTCAGTTAGATTTGAACTTGCAAATTTCATATTGTCAGTTATAGACTTAGAGCAGATAACCGACATGTCACAACACACCGATAACCAACGTCTAACTTTATTAAATTCATCAGTTACCTTATGTAGCATGCTTCCATCTTTGTTTTTTTTTTTTCGTGTTACTCCATCCTGCCCACTTATGATGCCAATGAGATTCGAATATGTGATCTTTACATTGTTGGATTTTCCAAAAAATCAATAGGCCACAACTCATTGGCAATGAGTGTTCAAATAGTGGCCTCGTTAAAGGTTTCCCTAAATAACCATTTGAAAAAATCATAGGCATGAGAAGAGCAGCATAGACCGGAATTTAATCAAAAGCCTCAAATACTACATCAATTCCTCCTCAATTAGACTTATCAACCGGAGTGGACCTCTCGCATCGCATACGGTATTAGCTAGCTGTCGCTACTAAACTTTCGTTGGCGTGGTGAACGATACTTTTGAAACTTCTGGTGCATAACGCCAACAACTAATCAGAATCTGAGCCCAGAGCCTCACTTAGGTGAGGATCTGGTCGTCTTTCAATTACTAACGCTTCAGTTGCAAATGAAGAGAAGTTACCTTGTACTGATTTAATTGATATCGCTCGAACTAGTACTAAAGCCCCATTATGATCACAAAACACTACACCAATCCTCTTCTACCATTTTTCTCATCGCATGCATCATCAAAATTCATTTTGATTTGGGTGGACTTGGAGATTGCCACTGTTATCATACCACATCACATCGATCAGTAGTAAATTAAGTACTGAGTACTCTTATCATTTTTGCCACTGTTGTTGTTGTTGGTTTTTTTTTTTCCTTAATGAAAAGCCGTTGGCCCGTTTATACAAAAAAAACCTCAATGAACATAACTTTAAAAGCAGCATTAAACTTAAAAAATTAATAGAACGAGTCGAGAGCACACTGATATGTACCCCCACATAGTAAATTATAGGGTTGCCACTTGGTTTGGTAATTACCAAACCGATTGAATACCAACCAGTGAATTAAAAGGCGCGCGTCAGGCGTGCCTTAAGGCTTCGAAAGCGTGAGGCGTACGGGAAAACGCCTCTGTTTTACAGCTGAGGTGCAGAGGCGCGGAGTCGCCGGAATTTGCTGCGAAACCGCCGGAGTCTTCAAGCTTCTCACCGTTGATTTGCTCTCCAAACTTAACGATTCGATGAACGAAGACTGGAGATGGGACGACGACACCGAGGCGAAGAGATTGGCGCCGGTTTGCCGGCCAGAGATGGCCGGAAGGTGAAGTTCCGGCCGAGCTCCTTCGCGGGTTTCCGGGTCGGCGTTTCTGGGATTTCTGGGCTAATTTTGACCTCTTCCGTCTCTCTCCTGTTACCATTTTTCTTTATTTCCTCTTCCGTGCAAGCGGGTAGGGGCCTTCATCAATGCATTTAGTCATTTTTTTCACTAATCTAGATTAATGGATCAATTGAAGTTTTTTTTTTTTTGGTCAAATAACTCATTGAAGTTATTAGTTGTATTCGGCTATCATAATTGTGTTAATTGATATGCTATCATAATTGTTTACAATTGTATAATCAATTATGGTGATATGCTGCTATGTTTAGTGAAAGAAGCGATGAGTTCTGGACAACAAAGAAAGATCATGCTTGGAAATGAACTAAACCAATTCCGGGGGAGTTAAAGTGTACTTTTTGTGTGCGGTTTGTGATAAAAAAAATACCGGTGGTATTTTCAGATTCAAGCAGCATTTAGTTGGCACCCATTTAGGTAGTAATATAGTTGGGATGGCGATCTCCTAGTTGATGAGGATGATGATTTCCAAGCATGAAGTAGATTTCAACAATTGTTCTTCATCTTTGGTCTTTCAACTTTAGATCTTTGATTTCATTTTGTGTTGGTGGCTTTGTTGAATCATATTCTAGTATTTATTACGAGTGAATGATAATTAATAATGTTCTCTTAGTTACTCTTAATGTGGTATATATAAGAGTAATAATTACATCAATATAGGTCTTTTATACGTAAGGCTTATGCCTTACGCCTCAAGGCAAACGCCTTCTTGAGGCTCACCGAAAAACGCCTCGGCCTACGCCTCAGCGTTTTAAAACATTGATACCAACTAATGTTTTAGGTTTGGTAAACCAACCTTTTGGTAATCGATACTGATAAAACTGAAATCAAAAATTACCGAAAAAGTTGGTTTGATTTTGGTAAATACCGAATCAACCGATTATCTAAATATTAGCTTTATATATTATAATTTTCAATCCACATACATGTATGTTAAGAAATAAACAAAAAAATGTTCGTAATAGTATGAACATTATTACATATACTACATTAATAGCACATGTATTTTAAGTAACCTGGTCAAAGATGGTTAAATAACATAATTTGATTAAAAATGGCTAAAACTTGATGTCATATGTACAAAATAAAGGTACAAAGTTTACCACTATAAAATTGAAAAACCTAGTAGTTAGGCCTCATCAAAAAGCCCGCGGATCAAATGGGCCGATAGAGGCCTGTCCGCCCGGCCCGTCAAAAAGCTCGCCATAGGCCCGGCCTGGTGGGTAGAGGGTCGGGCTTGGTTTAGGGGTTTGAAACCCGGCCCGTAAAAGCCCACTAGGCCCAGCCAGTAAAAGCCCGTAAACTATTATATATATATATATATATATATATATATATATTCTATCCAGAGCGGAGCTCCGCTTTGAAAATTTACGTGTGAAGTTTGAGTTTTGGGTCACTTTTCGTCGCATATCCACATCTCGACCGTTCAGTTTATATATATATATATATACATATTCTATCCAGAGCGGAGCTCCGCTTTGAAAATTTACGTGTGAAGTTTGAGTTTTGGGTCATTTTTCGTCGCATATCCACATCTCGACCGTTCAGTTTTTAGGTACTAGTGTATAGATCGTCTCTGCAATTTTTCAGCCAAAATGATAATCGTTAAGGCATTGATAATTGCCTTAAAGCTAGTACGGTTCAGGTTGACAGATTTAGTCCGTCCATTGGTTTAAGCGAGTTAGATACCTTAACGATCATCAATTTGGCTGAAAATTTGCAGAGAGAATCTATACACTAGTACCTAAAAACTGAACGGTCGAGATGTGGATATGCAACCGAAAAGTGACCCAAAACTCGAACTTCACACGTTAATTTCAAAGCGGAGCTCCGCTCTGGATAGGATCTGTATATATATATATATACAGATCCTATCCAGAGCGATGCCTCGCTCTGAAATTTCAGAACGAGGTTAGGGTTTAGGGTTTCGGTCTCATATCTACATCTTGACCGTTCAGGTTTTAGGTACTAATGTATAGATCATCTCTGCAAAATTTCAGCCAAATTAATGGTCGTTAAGGCATTGATAATTGCCGTAAAGCTAGTACGGTTCAAGTTGGACATATTTAGTTCGTCCATTGATTTAAACGAGTTAGATACCTTAAGGACCGTTAATTTGGCTGAAATTTTGCAGAGATGATCTATACATTAGTACTTAAAGCCTGAACGGTCGAGATGTGGATATGAGACTGAAAAGTGACCCTAAACCCTAACCTTGCTCTGAAATTTCAAAGCGAGGCATCGCTCTGGATAAGATCTATATATATATATAGAGAGGGCCATTCCACTAATGGATATCTTTTTTTTTTGTCTTTTATAAGGATATGGCATTAGACCAATTTTTTGATCACATTTCGGCATCTCAACCATTATGTCCTAATGTGTAGATCATTCTGGAAATTTTTAGCCAATCGGTGATCGTTAAGGTATCAAACTAGAATAACTCAATGAAAGAACTAAATCTGTCAAACTTGAACCGTTCATACTTATAATCTTAAGTCGTCGTTTTGAATGCCTTAATGATAATCAATTTAGCTGAAAATTTGCACAAGTGATCTATACATTAGAAACTAAAAACTAAACGGTTAAAATGCTAAAATATGATCGAAAAATTAGTCTAATGCCCTATCCCTAAAAAAGACCCCAAAAATGGATACCTCACTAGAAGGGCCCTGTATATATATATATCTATCTGTGTGTGTGTGTGTTTATCATCTATATATATATATATATATATATATATATATATATATATATATATATAGAGAGAGAGAGAGAGAGAGATATGTAAACACACACACACACACACACATATATATATATATATGGATATATGTGTGTGTGTATGTTTATACTTTATATAAAGTATATATATATATATATATGTGTGTGTGTGTGTGTGTGTTTACATATCTCTCTCTCTCTCTCTCTCTCTCTCTCTATATATATATATATATATATATATATATATATATATATATATATATGTGTGTGTGTGTGTGTGTGTGTGTGGTTACATATATATATATACCTCTCCTAGGCGGTAATCAGCCACCTGGGGTTTGAGAAGTTTTATAAAGTATAATCAACTCTTACGGCTCTGATACCAGAAACCGAGCGGAAGTGGAAATAAAAATAACTGATAATAAAAATAACATTAACATTAAATTAGATTACTGATAACTGATAATAAAATTGTTTTTTAAATTACAAAACATAAAACTTACTAGTTTGAATGCATGAAGGGTTTATAGTGAGTACAAAAGGGAAAGGGAATGACGAAGGCAGAGACTACTCAACACATGAGTTGCTCTTCTAAAACTAGAGAGAAATGGAAAGATGGAACTTCTAAAAATGAACTTGAAAAATGAACTTGTGAATGAACTTGGTTTAACTGAAGGAGGGATGCTCCTTATATAGGACTTGACGCCCCGACAATTGGATCAGGGAATCTGCTTTTACTAGGAAAATGCCAAAAACAGGAAGCAACACGATTAGCTGTGTTTTTGCCTCGTGAGTGAATAGTAAAAAGTGAACTGTGAACTGTCTGGTAGTGACTTTACTCGAAATCTTCATATGGATCGATCTTGACTATCTTGGTAATCAGCCCATTTGACTGGTTTACCGGGAGTGCCTGGATGACTGCGAGATGAGGATGAGGAACGGGAAGAGACTTCCTCTTCTTCTTCATCTTCATCATTACTGAGATTAGCAGCTTGTTCTAAGAGTTTTTTGGCTAACTCTTTCAATTCTTCTGACTTGGAGGATGTATCTGATTTCACTTTCCCCTTGGATTTGGAAGAGGAAGATGACTTGAGGGATTGTGACTTTGACTGAGAAGTGGATGCTAGTTGAGTTGGTATTGGAGTGACTAGAGGTCTTGACTGAGAAGGCTGTGCTGGAGTGACTGGAAATTCTTCATTGAATTGGGAAAGAATCCTGTATGTTTTGAATTTATCCCACCATTTGACTAGGAGATGTCTGGATACTACCTGTTCTTTGACTTCATAGTGCCATTTAAAGATCCAGGGGAGTTTGTATTTGGACATGAAATGTAGTGTGATTGGGAAGTTCAGATCATAATTTGTGAACTTCATGACTGTTGAAAAACAGGTAACTGCATTTTTTAATTATTGTGGAAGGATATCAGATGGGCATCCATGAGACCTCCACCAACCGAGAAACCATAGTGGGAATTGTCGGTTGAATACTTTACCAAAGTTTAGGAACCAGGAGTGACTGGAATCTTCAGTTTGGTGAAGGAATATTGTATTCCAGGCTTCTTTATAATCATAATAATTGAATGATAAGTTTCCCATTTGGTGATAGGTGTATGGAGGATCACCCCATTGGGAGAGAGAAATAATGCGTACTATATATAGAGAATGATATAAGATCTTGGTTGGATCCTTGGCGTCAGGAATGGGTTTAATGGTGACTAATTTGGTGTCAAAGAGAATATCTCGATAAAATTTTAATGACTTGGTGGGGTGACTAGGTAAAAAGTGAAAACCAGGAGGGTAATAGGCTTTGACTAGGGACATTGGATTTTTGAGGTGACTCATGGTTGGTTCAACATAGAAGAGTTCATAACTAAATCGCTGGATATATGGAGAGGTTTTTTTGTAATGTGTTTGAGAGTCAGTTTTGAATGGGTCATATTGATTGACTAGGGCTGACTGGTAATTGGGACGATTAGTACCAAGGGTGCTACTAATGGTATTGAATCTATTATTGGGTGGTAATGGTAGTGGTGGATGTCCAGCATATGGGACAAGACTAGAGGATGACTCTTGTGTTGACTGGGGTTGATGATTCTGTTTTGACTGTATTTTTGGGAGCATTTGGGCAAATATCAAAAGGGTCTTCGTTTACTGGATTTGAGGGATTTCTCCCTGTGGATGATCGGGTCTTCATGTTTGGAACCCTGTAGAAATTCTCGGGTTAGAAAGTCTGGAATATGGTTGTCACTACCTTTAATGAATGCAATTTTGAAATCAAAAATACTTAAAATTGCTTGCCATCTGGCAAAGATTTGTTTACTGGCAATATTTTGAACATCTTTTTCTAAAACATCTTTAGCATTTTTGCAATCAACTCTGACTAAAATTTTTTGATTTAATAAATCATCTTGAAATTTACTAATACATAAGACAATAGATAAAATTTCTTTTTTTATAGTACTATAATTGCTCTGTGATTGGGTCCAAACTCCAGAATAGTATCTAACAATTTGCTCAGGATGAGTAGGAGAGATTTGTTGTTTTAAGACACCTCCATAGCCTACTTCTGAAGCATCAGTTTCTACAATTTTGAAGGAATTAGCTAGGGGAATGCCTAGACATGGTAGAGTTTTGACGTAACTCTTAATTTCTTTGACTAAAGCGGTATGAACTGATGACCAAGGAGGGGGGTTGGTTTGTAACCTATCAAATAAAGGTTTGCAGTTTTTCCTTAGGTTTTGGTAGAAATCTGCCACATAATTTAAGGAACCTAAGAATCTTTGCAATTGATTTTTGTCTAAGATTATATCAGGAAATTTGTCAGCAAACTGGATTACTCTATCTATTGGACTGATTTGGAGATGATGGATGTTAAATCCTAAAAATCTTATATTTGTTTGGAATAATTTAATTTTTGAAGCTGAGACGACTAGACCATTGTTTTTTATAATAGTAAAGAATTGGTGTAAATGTTTCCAGTGTTGATCGATGGACTGTGACAAAATAAGGACATCATCAATGTAGACTATGGAAAAAATGACTATATGGATTAAAGATATCATTCATGATATTCTGAAATTCACTAGGGGCATTTTTGAGACCGAATGGCATTACAGTCCATTCATAATGACCAAAGGGTGTGACAAAAGCAGTTTTGTATTTGTCTTCCTCACTAATTTGTATTTGCCAATTAAAATCCTGATTTCATATCAAATTTGGAGAAAATGACAGAATTGTTTAATCTGTTAATGAGATCTTGTTTATTGGGAGAGGGTATCGTATCCATTCGAGGACTGTATTGAGAGGTTTATAATTGATGACTAAGCGTGGAGTGCCTCTTTCTAATTCAGCATTTTTTTGAACATAGAAGGCAGGACACGACCAAGGAGATTTACTTTGTCTGATGATTCCTTTATGGAGTAAATCTTTGATTTCTGTTTTGCAAAACTCCATGACTTCTTGATTCATTTGGATTGGGCGAGCTTTGGTAGGAATACTTTTTTCATTGAATCCCTTAATATAAGGGAGAGTGACAATATGTTTTTTCCTATGCCAAAAGGCAGTAGGAATATCCGAACATAATTCGTTAATGATTTTGTCTTCAAATGTTTTAATTTTTTGTTGAAGGAAAGGTTCTTGTAGTTGAGTATCGATTCTTTTGAAATTGATTTCTTCTTTAAGGAAGTTTATCTGCTTATATTTTGCTTGAATACAATTCAGTGTTTTTGAAATAGAATTTTCTTGGAAAGCCTTTACTGTATGTATTTCAGGATTGGATAAAAAGGTAAATTTGACTGGTTCATGATATGCCCAAAATAGACGCTCAATTTAACCTTGCAATGATGTAGTCGTCAGTAGTAAAGGATAAGCAAGGATCGTTCGATGCCAGAGATTGAGGGTAACTATATTAATCACACAAAAGAAAACAAAGCAAAACTAAACTAACACTAGAGAAAACGTCACACAACAAAAAGAAAAGAGAGAAAGATGGAGGGACAGATAAGGGATAGAAGAGGGCACTGCAATCCTAAAAACGAAATTGATTTGGGGTTTTTGGGTTTTTAACGAAACTAAACAGAAAACAAAGAAAATAACACGATTTTGAATTTAGGGTTTTGAAAGATAATGATGAAGATGTTAGGAACTCGGAAATCCACCACAAAAATATGCTTGAGACAAATTTATCATCCTAGTTTCAATTACTAAGTCGTGAAAAAAGGTTTCAATCAAGAACAAACCATGAATGCATGCATAAGTCCTTATTACTTCCCTAGATTACTTAAGCAAGATGAACGCACCATTACTAAGCCTTTAGAATAAACAATCAAGGTATAGAACGCTATCCTATCAATAATTTATTCTAAGCATTAATCACGTGTGGAAGTTTGATTGAACAAGTATGCAAAACTAGTGTGGAACGCCTACCTAGCATGCAATCCTTTTTATTTGGTTTCACCTATTGTCCTATAGGTTTTACTACCATTGAAACAAGCATTATTAACCGTATAGGAGATTAAAATACCTATTTCTAGCCCCACTCACATGATCATAATATTTTATGTGCGCATTCATAAAACATAAACATGCAAGAGTTATCTGTAAACCAAAACCAAATAAAAAATTTCACAACAAAGCAATCACGAAACTAGGAATCAAAATATCGTCAAAAACATATCTTAGGGGCTTCAAACCTCGCCCCTAACAAAAGTAGATTAGTCACACATTGTCTTAAAATTCACAACTAAAAGTATATGAGTTTGAATTACAAGAAAGTAAAAACCGTAAAGGAAAAAAGATAAGAGCCACGAATTCACTTTTGGGCAGCCTTGAACGCAAGAACTCCCTTCAAGATGGTACACGGCAAGGCTTGATGAAGATGGATGATGGTGTGCACGGTTTTTGTTCTTGGAGGACTTTGGAATTTCAAGACTTTGTGTGCTAGGGTTTAGGGCAGAAGATGGAGCTGTAGGGTGTTCATTTGCAACGTGTTCTGCTGCTCTATATATATGTGGAGCACCCCCAAGTTTCCTTTTCCAATTCTGCTTTGAAAACCTCCCCTAGTTGCTTGAGGATTACTCTAATTGGTGCACAATTAAATGATTTTTAAGCCTTAGTAATCTTCCCAAAATCTTGAGGGATTATTCTAGGACTCTCTTTGATATTTGCAGCATCAACAACCTTCCAAAAATGCACCCAAAATCCGTCCAAAGAAGATTCCTGCCAAACTGTCCTGTTTTGACTAGGATTCAATTTCTGTCTCTGAAGCTTACTTTTTGGGCAAGGAACGACTTCGTCTTGACACACTTCTGGATGGCTCTTGATTCCTACGTGTTCTATGACATCATATCTTCTAGAATGATTAACAACCTTCTGGAAAAACTCTAAGAAAATCGCCCGAAAATATCTCCCAGAAAGCTTCGTGAACAGCTAACAGTTTCCGCCTTATCAGGAAGCCTACTTTGACTTTGATTCCCTACTGGCTCGTTGACACTTCTGACCAGTTCTTTGGCTCTTGTTGAAGTATAACATCATGTCTTCAAGGTTCGCTGGCCCTTTCTGCGAAGGTACATCTGGAAGAATGCAAGAATTTCTCCTCAAAACCGTTCCCAGAAAGCTGATTCTGAAACTGCAGTTTTCTGCTTTGCAGCAACTGTTTTGCACAATGATTTCCGTGGACTTCCCTTGATCAAACTTAGTCCTCTGCATCAGTACTTCACGAAACATGGCTTCATTGCTCCTTTTAAGCTTTTAATTTTCTTGACTCACTTCACGAACAACCTAAAAAGAAAACAAAGTTAAAACTGACTTTTTAAAGGAAATAGCTAAGAAAAGTGTAAAGGATTGCACATTATATTTGTCGCATTTATGCTCCTATCAGTTCACCAAATGGATAGGTGATAATCCCATCATATTTGGTGGTAAAAGGGTATATTAAGGTAATGAAGGGAAGTCCTAAAATTACTTTGTCGGTTAAATTTTTGACTAGGACAAATGGTGTTTTGAAGCATACATTATTTTGACAGACATGTGCTTTAGGGATTTCGTATTTCATATCCATTTTGGTTCCATTGGCTGATCTTAATGATTCTTTTGTTTTTTCAAAGTATTTGGAAGGTATTAGGCATTTTTGGATACAGTTGAGATCTGCACCGGAATCAATAAGCGCTATTGTTACTAACTGGAAGTCGTTGATTTTAAGTTGTATTGTGGTATACCATTTTTTGAGTTGGATTTGACAAATGATGCTAATAGTGTTTTGTTCCGATGTTTCTGCATTATTTTGTTCAGGTGGATCAATATTAGGAGGGTTATCATGAGGATGCTATATTTGAAGAAATTGTTGTTCTATTTTAAGAATATATAAGTCATGTTTGATTTCTTTGTTGTCATGGCTGATTTCTAAATTTGTTTTTTGTAATGATTGTATTTGTGTTTTAATCGTCTTTATTTCTTGTTGTAAATCTTGGATTGTTATTATTTTTTTTTTTTTTGAATTTGTCAAAAGTTGAAGTAAGACAATTTTTTTCCTGAGGGATGTTAATAACATTTTCTTGTGTGATTAATTTTTTCAATTTCTTGAGATATTCTGATTTTAATTCTGGGTTATCGATTTTTCCTATTAGATCAATTAATAATTCTTCCTGTTTAGAAAGAACATTTATTGTTTTGCAACAAGTATCGTTGCACCCGAAAGAGATATATATCTGGTGAAGAGTGTTCATCAGAATCAGTTGAGGTGGAAGATTCTATTGGCGTAAGATCATTTTCACTATGTTCATTTTCTGAGTCAGTGTTTCTTAATTCTAAAAGTCAGATAAGGTTTTCTTGTTCTTCTTTACTAATTTTTAATTGTTTGATAGTATTTTTTACCGGACAGTTATTGGCGAAGTGGCCGGTTTTGTTACATTAAAAACATTTGGTTTTACTTTTGTCAAAAGACTTTCTTTTTGAATGGTAATTTGTTTTTCTGGGCCAGGATTTTTGAAATTTGTTTTTAGAGTAAAATTTGTTTGGTTCGAAATCATTTTTGTTTCTTGAGTAAAATTTATAGAAAATTACATACAAGTGTCAATTTGAAACTTAAATTAGCCATAAGGCCACCAATGTTTTATTGTATACATAAGGCCACTTGTAGCTTTAAATTATTTTCAACCTGACAATTTTACCCTTCCACTAACTCCATAATCATCCGGCCAAAATGAACAGAAATTCATTCCCTCTCTCTCTCTCTCTCTCTCTCTTTCCCCGATCTCTCCTTCTTCTCTTCCCTCTGCAATCACCGGAAAGAATCAATTCCGGCCACCATCTCTCATCACCGTCACCATCAATTGAACCACAACACAAACCCGACCAAAGCCCAGCCACCCCGCCCCGATTCCGACGACCACTGCCTCTGATCTGGTGAGATTCCAATGGGTCTAAGCTTACAAAATCTCGAAACGGCGCCGCCATGCCTGAAGACGATGACGACGACGAAGAAGCTCCGATCGGAGCTACCTCACTAGAGTCCAACTCAGATCTCTCTGATTCTCTATTCATATCCGATTCTTTCTGATTCTCTCACTGGAGACGATTCTCTACTCATCTCCGATTCACTCAGATCTCCAATTTTGACTTGAGACGCCTCACGCGCCTCGGCTCCGGCAGCTCCCTTCGTCACCATCTAGCTCGGCTCCAGCAGCACCCTTCCTCCACCGCCACCATCGCCTCTTCCTCCACCTCACCTGCATCGGAAACCTAAACAAGCACTGATTCTCCAGCGACAACGACAAGGCCCGCGGCCTCTTCATCTCCAACCGGAAAGTCTCTCTGGCTTTTCGACATGGCCTACAGGTCGGACGACGACTACCACTTCAAGGTCGTCTTGATCGGCCATTCCGGCTTCGGCAAATCTGATTTGTTGTCTAGGTTCATGCGCAATGAGTTCAACCTCGAGTCTAAGTCCACCATCGGTGTCGAGTTTGCCATCCGGAGCATTCACGTCAATGATTAGATCATCAAGGCCCATATTTGGGACACCCCCGGCCAAGAAATGTGATAAGCCTTTCAATTCCATTCGTTATTGTCATTGTATTTGGTTTAGTTATTGAGGTTGAGACCAAATCCTTCTGGTATTTTTGTTGAAATTAATTAGACGGTATGATTAGAATTTGTTTAGTTTGGTTTGATTTGATTGTGATTTATTGGAATAAATGGGCTTGGATTTGTTTGAATTCATCTGTTGTGGAATTTTGCAGGGGAGAGAAAGAGAGTTGTGCTCTTGTGTGATGGGGGGATGGTTTTGTGGTTGAATTCTGTTTTTGATAGTGTTGTGATGTATTTTGATTGATGAATAATGAATCATTTCTTGTATGTTATTTGTTGTAGTTAGTAACTCGCTATAACTGTTATAGCGGCTTTTCAATATAGTGATAGTATCTTTCTATATCTATGTTAGTATTTTTTCAACATGATGTCAATACTTCTATTTTCATTTTCATTATTTCAAGTTAGCAGCTCCGTGTAATTGTTCTAGTGACATTTCAATATCGTTATAGTAGCTTTATGTGTCTATGTTAGTATATTTTCAAGCTAATGTTAGCAGATTTTTTTTTTCAAATCAGTAGCTCTCTGTAACTATTATAGTGGTTTTCCATCATAGTGATCGTAGCTTTCTGTACCTATGTTAGTAGCTCTCTAATGTTAGTGAGAGTAGCTCGTTGGTGTTGATAACGATAACTTTTGTTGTTGGTGAAAGTAGTTTTTGGTGTTGGTGAGAGTAGTTTTCTGGTGTTGGTGAGAGTAGCATTTGTTGCTGATGAGAGTAGTTTTTGGTATTGGTGACAGTATCTTTTGTTGGTGGAGATAGTAGCTTTTTCGTTTTAGGGAGCATAGGTTTTTTTGGTAAGGAGTAGCTTTTGTTGTTGATGATAGTAGTTTTTGTTATCTCGCCGGAGGTTGCCGGAAATCTCACCAGAGTAGCTTTTGTTGCTAGTGACAGTAGCTTTTATTGCTAGTGATAATAGCTTTTGTGACCTCGCCGGAGGTGGCCGAAAATCTCATCAGAGTAGCTTTTGTTGCTAGCCACAGTAGCTTTTGGTGTTAGTGACAGTAGCTTTTGTGGTCGCCGGAGTTTGCCGGAAACACTCCGGAAGTTGGCCGGAGGTCGGTCGGAGTTCGCCGGAGGTCGGCCGGAGACCCGCTGGAGTTGACCGGAGGCCTCGCCGGAGAGGAGAGAGAGAATGAATGTTAATTTTGTACTCTAGTGGCATTTATGTAAATATGTTAGTTTTTAATATCCAAAATATAACACATTTTTTAATAAAGTGGCCTTATGAGGGAAAAAACTAGTTGGTGGCCTTATGGCTAAAAAAACATTCTAAGATGCACTTATATGTAATTAACCCTAAAATTTATTGTGGGTAAATTTTCTTCTTGTATGATGATAGTCTAATTCATTGTTTTTCTTTTTATGTCGTCGTGAAGGAGGTATAGATGGTAGACCATATTGTTCACAAAAGTTACCTAACTCATATTTGGCTGTTTTCTTATCTGATTTAACTTGAGAGTTTAATTTCATATCTATGCACATTTTTAAGCCTTCTTTTTGGATGACTGTAATAATATTCCCATATGTAAGGGTATCATAATTAATATGTCCTGTTTCATTACTTAAGACTTGTCTAATTTTGTGAGCAAATAGTTTGGGTAAACCATTTATGAATTTTTCTTTCCAAAAGGGTTGGTTACTATCATCTCTAAGTATAACTCTAGAAATAAAAACATCTTTATACCATTTAAAATCGCTTAAGGTGGGGCATCTGAGATTACTAAGTTGATCATGGATTCTAGAGGTAATGTGACTAGGTGTGCCTATGAAATGTTGAATAATTGTATAAAATAAAGTATTGACAGCATCAGAAATTCCCATTCCGATGTGTTCATCAAAGATTGGAATTCCATCTTCGTCATGTTTAACTACTTGTTTAATGGCTGCTCTGGAATCAGGAGTGAGATGTTTCTCCCACCAGGAATGAAGAATTCCTGTGAATCCTGTGGAGAGGATATCAATAATTTCAGGCTGGCTGAAATTATGATTGGTGACATAACTATTGGCTGCCATGGACATGTGATGTAATTTGTTTAATATTTCTTGTTCTGATAAATTATCAATATTCCATTCGTATGTTTTATGGGAAGAGACTGAAAACTGATTACTGGGATAAGTATTGGGTTGAATATCTAATGGTAGGGGGCGTTCTGTCCAATTTTTGAAATTTCTTTTCTTTGGATGAACTATTCTATTTAATTGGAGGTCGTGAAATGCTTGATTTATCTCAGAAATTGTATTAGAATCACTATCAGAGGAGGATTCTTAGGAGGATTCGTGGGTATGGATGACTGCAATTCTACTGGGTTCAGCTTTGAGTTCTTTGAGCATTTGTTCAATTTTTTGTGCAGTGGAGATGGGCTTGAGATTAGGTTTATTTATTTCACTAAAGTGGATTAAAGGTGTTTCTGATCATGGTTGGGGTAGAATGCTTACTTTTGAAAAAATGTTATCTACTTTTGTTTCTATTTTGTCTAGTTGATTTCCTATAGTGACTAGGCTTTGATCCGTGTAATTATTTTGTTCAATAGTTTTTTTAAATTTCTGGATTATCTCCAGCAACTTTAAAGGGTGATGCAATTATGGGTGTTTGTAGGTGATCAATGACTATAGTTTCAACAGGGGGATGACTAGAAGAAATAACTGAGTTAGTGGGTGTTTTCCATTTTGCTTTTGTGAGGGTTTGAATATTTTTTTGGCTTTGTTGATCAATGAAATCAAGGAAAAATATTTCAGATTGGGTCTCAAGCATAAAAGCTTGCCAATTTTTAAATAATTGTTTTCGTTGTTCGATTAAGGGATATTGTTTTCTATAAAGGTTTCGTCTATGAATATTTTCTTCAGATTCAAGATCTTTATCTAATTTGGGATAATCAATTGTAAATGGTCTATTGAGTGTACTTAATTGAGAATTTATGGGAGGAACGACTTCAAAATCAGTAGCTGTGGGAGATGTTTGTTCCTCATCTAAGGTAGGTTGAGTTTCTGCATAGGGTAACTGACTTGTGAGGTAGTTTGGATATTTTTAATTTTTAGTTTTTGTAATTCTTCCTCTAATTCTCTTATTCTAATAGTTTTTTTATTTCTTTATCTAGATCACAGTCTTGTTTGGACATAGTTTCAGCAGATGTGGATCCTGCAAAAGAATGCCTTGAAGCTGTGAGAGAATGTCTTGATGATTGACCTAATTCTTGAATCCTAAGATTTTGACTTAATCTAGGATTATGAAAGTTAATTCTTACTGTGCCATCATTATATTGTTGTATACAATTCAAATCAAATAAATTATGTTGTATGTTGATAGGTTGATTTTCACTAGTGAGAAACCATTCAGAAGGTAGATGGACGTCTAACCATCTGATTGTGTGTGAAACTCTAATATTGGCATTTTCTTGACTGCTTTGGATTAAAAGAGTTTGATCTTTGGGGCTTTTACTTATGGCTTGAAAATTCATATTTGTACCAGTGACTTTATAATGGATTCTATAAATTAAGGCTAATGGTTGGGTTCCTTCGAGGACATGGTAACCTGAAGTTTTAATATTTAAGGTTAAGGATTTTAAAATGTGAGGATCACTGAGACTAATTGTAAAATCTGGGTAACAATCAAAATGGATTGGACAGTTGAATAGGCTTGACTCAATTATGCCTAGGGTACTGTCATTAAAGTCAGTGAATCTTGCATCTCTGAGGCATAGGAGTATAGAAGCATTTAGACCTTTTCGAGTTAATGGCTTAACGCCGATTTGGACTAATCCTATATGTAGGAAATTGTGACCATCTTTTTTGTGTTTTTTAATTGATTCAGGGCTAAATAATTGACCAGTTTCATGTTGTTTACTAAGAGCATAGACTTGTTCTACTGTTTTAATATGATGTTCACTTTTGAATGAAGAAAGAGACAATTTTTTCTTATAAATTTCGTTACTAGGGACTCTAGGTATATTCCAATCATTCATTTCTATATTACCATTTGACTGGTATTCAATTTGTTCTTCATTAACTATGTCAGGGATCCTATTTAGGGAAGATCTAGACGAACTGGAGGTTACTGAGTTGGATCTAAATAGTCTACTCATAATGGGAATTGACCAGAAAGGCTGGGACCAAATATTAAGTTTGGAAGACTAAAATACCTTAATTTTCTACCTTAAACTAGGCATCTCTCTTCTCCGCTCATGCCGCATCCGCTCATGCCTCACCCGGGACTCATTGTTTGGACCTGGACTTACTGTTTGGTTGGAGAAAGGTATAGGCTAAAGGTGGAAAAGAAAAGGTAAAATAGGTGTTTACAAACTTAAGAATTGGAACCAGGCAGATAATCACTTAACATAAAAGTAGAATATGAGATATCAACTCAAATACCTCACCTAGGCGGTAATCCGCCACCTGGGGTTTGAGAAGTTTTTACAAATATTAACTCAAATACCTCTCCTAGGGGAAGTGTATCTGGTTATATATATATATATATATATATATATATATATATATATATATATATATATATATATATATAAAGATCCAATCCAGAGTGGAGCTCCGCTTTGAAATTAACGTGTGAAGTTCGAGTTTTCGGTCACTTTTCGATCGCATATCCACATCTTAACCGTTCAGTTTTTAGGTACTAGTGTATAGATCGTCTCTGTAAATTTTCAGCCAAATTGATGATCCTTAAGGCATCTAACTCGTTTAAACCAATGGACGGACTGAATCTGTCAACCTGAACCGTACTAGCTTTAAGGTACTTATCAATGCCTTAACGATCATCATTTTGACTGAAAATTTGCAGAGACGATCTATACACTAGTACCTAAAAACTGAACGGTCGAGATGTGGATATGCGACTGAAAAGTGATCGAAAACTCGAACTTCACACGTTAATTTTCAAAGCGGAGCTCCGCTCTGGATAGGATCTGTATATATATATATATACATACATACATACATACATACATACATGTGAGCCCCGGAAAATTTATCAAGCTTAAATTGAGATAGTTCGACAAGTTATTTATTTACGATCTCGGTAATTGTCAAAGTGCTCGAGAATATTTTCAGAATTTTACACAAAGTGAAATCCTCAATTTAGAAGGTGGATGGTAAAGTACGGCACGACGAGTTCGTGAAAATTTTCGGTTAAGTTCGGAATTAAAGATTCTTGTTGGGCTTTAGTATGGTCTGGTACAAGTTGAGTTTATCAAGGTTTTGAGTTAGCCCACGTTATTAAACTTAGTGAGGGGTTTAGCTAGAACAGTAGCTCACTTAAGAGTGCATGAGCTGCTTGAGGTGTGTGTCTGAGACTTAACCACGTGCCTAGAGACTAAATCTTACACCAACACGTCGACCGACCTTTTCTTTCCCTTTTTAGACTCTCTTAACGACACCTAGACATCCACCAACAACAAAGCACAATTCAGACCAGAGCTACTATCATCTGATCAACCAACTCCATCAATCTCAAACTTCTCCTTTGATACTTCTCGTTGAGCACCACAGATGATACTCGTGGCTACAACCTTAAGGGAGATCATGGAAGAGTTATCTGACATATGAGATTAGTTGATTAAGACTTTGGAGTTGAATTAACCCAGGTAAGCTTCCATGACCCAGATTCTCGTTCTTGGAGAGTTTGAAATTAGGTTGTATAAGTTTGTTGATTATGGGTCTTGATTCATAGTTGAGGTTGGACAGAAGAAGAAATAGGATTTGGAAGTGGCTTCGAGTGCTCGGAGTCGGAATTGGAATCACTACAAAAAAGAATTGCAATGGCTTCACCACTTTGCTACGGCCTAGATTTGCCGTCGCAAAAAGTCTATTATTAGCAACGGCAATTGTTGGGGTGGTAGCAATAAAAATAAGATGCGACGGAAGTGTCCTGCCGTCGCATGTTTAGAGATCATTGGCTACCAAGTGACCAACGCCGTCGCTAAAAAACATAACCCTTAACTAAAGAAAGAGAATTCAGTCGCTTCGGGAGAAGAAAGTTGTCAAGGTAAAGCATAACATATCTCTCTCTCCCTGATCTACTTTCTTGTATTCCCTTCCTATTTTCTCCTTCTCGCTTTAGAATCCTCTCTCTTTCAATTTGTGTTACCTGATCCAGTTCTCGTTTCAGAATAATTTTGACTCAGGTTTCAGAGAATTAGATTGATTAGGTTTATAGATCGAGAAGAAGAAGATTGCAAAATCGATTCTTAGGTAGCAGAGAGAACAGGACTATGGAGAATATGATGAACAAGCTCCGAAATTTGGACGCGTACCCCAAAATCAATGAAGATTTCTACAGCCGTACCCTCTCCGGCGGCGTCATCACTCTCGCCTCCTCCATCGTTATGCTCCTGCGATCTTTCTGTCTGACTCCGTACGTTTTCCTTCTGCAATTTCTCTTTGTTATTTGTTTGGAATTTGTGTTTTCATTGAAGATTTGTTATAATAGTTATATTCTAGGGTTTTGAATTATGAAGTAATGTGAATTTTGTATTTCAAGTTACAGATCTGGTAGACAGCTATATCGATTCAATTTCTGTGCTTTAATCTGATTCTAGGTTTACAACTATGTCTATTTCTGTTTTAAGAAAATAATAATAGTTATGTCCTTGTAACTTCTTTCCATTTCTGGCTGGTTATTTTAACTCCCATCACAATATATAAGAGCATATAGTGTTCTAGAATCATGCTTCAGAACCAGTATTGAATGTTACATGTGATCTAGCTTATCTATTGCTTCCAGGATTTGGTCTTATGCAGTAAGACGTGCGCACTCTGTTGTTCCAGCCATTTATGTTATAAAAGTGGCTATTCCTAAAACTTCACCTCCACCCACACTTGATGAAAGTGTAATTAAAGGGGGGGCCTTCTGTGGTAAGCCTAACATTTATGTATACTTTAAACTTGGGTATACAGGATTTATGTATACAGGATTTATGTAATTAAAGTGTAATCTCTGTTTCCTTGGGTGCACTCTTTTTGTAGTCATTCTTCTCTGTTTTTTCCTTTTCTTTTTTGTTATTTATGGGCATTATGGCTCATTTCTGGCTAGATTTTTCCATAACTACTGATAATTCTGGAAATGAGAATCCTTTTTTCTTTTTTCTTTTTTCATCATCAGATGTTGGACAATTATTAATGAAATAAATATACAAAAACTTAACAGTGTCCCATAGTTGCAGTTCACAACTCAAGCATTACTAACCATTCGTATCCATTATTATATCTGCCTGATTTCCCTTTTATATTTTTGATGTATTATAGAGTTTTGATTGGGATTCTGGAAGCACACACGTCTATCATTGTTACGTCAACGTGGATGGGAGTTACAGATTCAAGGTTTGTATGCTTACCTCTCTGTTATAAGTTGAATGTTTTGTTTACATGTTTGCAAATGTATACACAGGAGGAGCAGAAGTTGATTATTAAGTGAAACAGTAATGTAGATATTATATCTTGAAATGTGCTTTCAGTAAAACAATTGATCTACTGAAGAATCAGGTGGGATCCTGCTATTTTGTTGGATAATGCAGCTTTGTTGTTGGTTGGGAATTCCAGCTTGCTTATATGACTTATATGCTTATATCTCATAGACTACCTTTCTTTTTTTGTTTTGTAGACTATAAGATTAGCTTTTTGTTTTTGTTTTGTCATCAGAAATTCTTTATCTATGGTACCAGAAAGTTTAGGCTATCACTCCCTAATTTGTATGTCTAGTTGCTTCTTTGCAATCAGTATTTTGTTTTTCTCTTTTTGTTTCTCATCACAGGAAATAAGTAGGAATTTCGAAAAATTAGCTTCAATGATGGATACATTTGTACATCCATTTTGATGTTAAGGAAATTTCTTGTAGCAGTAGTCCAAAGGATCCAAAGTTTGTGTACCGTACTTGTTTACCAAATGATGGTCTATGTTAGTAGCTTATTTGTTAAAGAAATGAGACACTGCCCGATCATTTGGTACACAAATATGGGATCCCTAGCAGTTCTTGCAGAAGCTTATTAGATATTTAACACAATAAAAAATTTGGTCAAACTATATTATCATCATTAGATCACTGGTGCATTACATGTTTTCCATAACAAGGGAATGAAGCCGTTAGCTGGGTTAGCCAGATTAAGGGGAAAAAGGTGGCTTTTTGTAAAGGATAATTGCTGGCTTGTGGTTGCCTTAAAGCATTTAGAGTTCATTTTGGTCTTGTTCATACCAAAAAGGGGAACAAACGGAATACAACTTTAGGGGTCTTGCACACTTTCTATAGTTTAGTTTTAGTAGTTATCCAAAAGCATAGGAGATATTGTTTTAAAAATGCAACATAGTGGCCATACGAAACAAGAAAATGCTGAAGGGTAACTTCAAGTTCACAGCCTGTTGTATTTGCAAAGAGAAATCTATACTCCATTTCTCATCCAATTAAAAGATTAGTGCATCAGAAATCAGGGAAGCAGTGAGCATGTCAACTCTGGTGCATTATGCATTTTAGACTCTTAAACATTGCTGGTTATGCTTTTGCTTTAGTTCTTTTTCTGGCAACCAAGCAAAGTCATTTTATTTGTCTACTTCTTTTTCAGGTTATGAATTTGACAGACAATATCCAGATTATACTGGATGCTTTGAGAATGTCAACTGTGGTGGAAGTACAGGTAATTTCGTGATCCATAATTTAGGGATTTGATGCAATCATGTAATCAATCGTTAGAAGATAGGCTTTCTAGATAAATGCATTATCTCATAAGCAAGTTAGTTGATATGTGTTTGGTTTGTATTAAATGTTCAGGTTCCAAAAATTTTACCATATCAAAAGCAAATTTATCTATGAACTTCATGTCATGCTTGTTCTTTCTCAATTTCTTTTAGCTCTCTTTACAAGCAGTAACTATTTTGCTGGTTAGATTTGACAGTGATAATGTTTATAGAATGCGAAAGTTAGTTGGTTTGAATTTAATGTGATTATATCCAACGCAGGGTTTGATGTCATCTTCAGAATCTAGTGAAGATGGAGGAAATGAAGTGTTCTGATTACCAGTTTTCCAGTACATTAACTATATGTAATTTAATTTTGTAAATTTATGTATTTGAACATTGGTGAAGATATATAAAATTGATGTTAAAAAGTAATTTGATGGAACTTTTCCTTTGTATCACTTTCTTCCCTAAAATAAAAATTTAAAAAAATTCTAGCATGCAAATTTTGTATGCTAGATTTTTTTTTTTAATTAATAATTCACATTTTGCGACGGCAATTTGCCGTCGCAAATATCAATGGCGACGGCAATTTGCCGTCGCAAATATCAATGGCGACGCCACCAACGACAACGGCAAAATTGCCGTCGCCTAGCCGTCGCCATTGGTCTTTTGCGACGGCAAATTGGCTTTCCGCGACGGCGTTGCGCCGTGGCAATTTGAATTCTTTTTTGTAGTGAATTAAAAAGAGCTTTGGGCAGCAGTGATCCCGCTCACTAGTTTGATCGAGGAGGTAAGCTGTCAAGATGTAATCATATTCATGATTTATGGTTCATGCATGTTGAGGTGGTGACGTCTTTGTGAGAATCTTGGAACAAGTTTAGTTGGTTTAACTGCTTGCTGTTAATTAAAGAATAATGAGTGGGTTTGCTTGTTGACAATTGTGGTGCTATGATGATTGGTTCAATTATGGGTATAAACTTGCAGAAACGTTGTCTGAAGGTATACTTGGATATCTGGGTAAGCTAGACCTTACTTGGATATCCAGATGAGCTAGACCTTACTTGGATAATGGTAGAAGTAAAGTATTGTTGATACCTTAATTAAATGTTGAAGGCTTTGTATGGTTTTGAGATTTCATTTAGTTGCATGTTTGAATTGTGGCTGTTGTGATAAGAAATTGTGAATTGGTGGTGAAATAATTGGAATAAGATTGGTTGGGTGTCCATAGTAATTTCGATTACTATGTGATGAAATTGTTAGAGGATACTCGAATTTATTTGTTCATGAAGTTGGGAATTTGATGTAACATTCGGTTGCTTGAGTATTATCGGAAAGGGTAATAAGTACAGAGATGAAAAGTAATATATTGGGTGGCCTTAGTAATTTGGGTACACTCAATGTATAAACATGTGTATTTGGTCGACATTACCATTTAAATGGTCGGTAATCTGGGTTAATTATCGAACCTATTACAATTGGTCAAACGTTGGTCAAACAATGGTAAAAACGGTCAATCCTGGTCAAACCAGGAAAGGTTGGTCAAACCTTGGTCAACTCCTGGTCCAACCAGGAACAGTTGGTTTAGACGATTTATTAATCGTCGATATTTCATATAATTGTTCAATAGATTATTAACGGTCGAAATGTCGGAATCTAGGACTCCAGTTACCCGAAGAACAGAAGGTTCGCGACTCTCGGAGTATGTGAGAGAAAGCATCGGAATCCAGGTAGGGATTCAGGACTCTCCTCGGTTGGTGATTTTCTTATATATTTTATTAATGTGATGCATGATAAGTGGTATGGGTTGGTTATGTAAAATGCAATGCATACTAATCAATCCGTGAGAAAATGTGTGATGGCTTGAGAGCGAAGGGTGGCTCTGACTTCCTTGGGTTCGATCCCCTTAACCTCCGGAGGGTTAGTTACGCCGGTCGTCCGGATATTCCGATTGTAATGACGGGCCCGGTACGTGTGCGTAGCTAGGTAGCGGACGCTCTCGCTACGCTTACCTGGTGATAAATTAAATTGAGGTAAGGTCGTGTAGTGGGTCTATGGGACCGGCCATCAGGTAATGCTTGGATTTGGCGCCGTATTTATTTAAGCATCATGCATCGGTTTTCAAGTTGAAAAACCTTAATGTTTGTCGTTCCTTTAAATATTTGGTTTAAGCATGTGTTCATACTGGAGCTCCAAACATTTATCTGTTGATTTTCAAACCTAGTCGAGTTAGAGTTCCTGTTGAGCAGCGAGGACGAAAGCTCACCCCTACAACAGTATGAATGCAGGTACTGTGCACTGGTGACGGGACAATAGCGGATGGAGTTGGGTGTGCAGAACAAGTTCGGTAAATTACCGTGTGAACCTTATTCTAAATTCTATTTCTCGAACTTTGTGTTCTGGAACTTGTGGTTATCTAGTCTCGTGTCATCATTTAGTTGGATTCTCTTCAAGTGAAACTTAACCTTGTGTGAGCCTTTATCCAAGTTCTGGACAAATGAAATAGATTTCAGCAACTCAAGTTCTTCACCTCAAGAATATTTGTAGCTTCCGCTGTGTTTGTACAAAAAGTTTTTCAAACAAAATGCCTAGCGGTTCTCTAGGATGTAAATCGAGCGTTCGGTTTATGTTTTAGAGACTCACGGCACTGTGACGTGCTTAAGCTGGTGAGGTGCAGCTTGGGGCGTTACAATACATGTGTGTGCGTTTCTATATATATATATATGTGTGTGTGTGTGTGCGTGCGCGTTTATATATGTGTGTGGAAGTTCTCATACTTACATATAGAATATGTGCATATATATTCTACATATCATGGCTACGGTTGACCAATTCGACCGGATTCGAAAATATGATGAAATTGGCTAAATTTTTTACCACACATAATTTATTGTGATAATCTCATCCAATTGTCGGTTTTTCTATTTTTTTTTTAATGGATAGATGTTGCTCTATGGAGTGTATGATATATAAATATAGGTTTATAAGAGTAACTAAGTTTGACCTAGTTGATCGAATTCGAAACGAGAACCAAAATGTCTGGTTTTTTACCACCACCATAAAACATTACAGTCCATCCATCGAGCGGTTGGTTTGTCCAAATTCATTTTCCACTTCATGGTTGCTTTATAATGGACCTCAACAATTTAAATGCAATGTATAAATCATGCAACTTTAGGAGGCAAATTGGTATAGGCCAACGTATTTGTAATTAAAATTGAAATTTTTATCTTATGTCCACGTACATCTATCGATGGAATATTTACAGATGTGATGTGAAAAAATGAGCACGTTTCGCGGTCGTCACTCCATCAGTCAACTAAGAAGACATACAAGTGACAACGTTTGACCAATTCGATCGGATTCGAAAATATGGTGAAATTGGCTAAATTTTTTACCACACTCATAATTTATTGTAATAATCTCATCCAACGGTCGGTTTTTGCATTTTCTTTGAATTGATAGAGGCTGCTCTTTGGAGTGTATGATATATAAATATAGATTTATAAGAGTAACTAAGTTTGTGACCTAGTTGATCGAATTCGAAATGAGAACCAAATTGTCCGGTTTTTTTACCACCACCATAAAACATTACAATCCCTCCATCGAGCGGTTGGTTTCTCCAAATTCATTTTCCAGTTCATGGTTGCTTTAGAATGAACCTCAACAATTTAAATGCAATATATAAATCATACAACTTTATGAGGCAAATTGGTATAGGCCAACGTATTTGTAATTAAAATTGAAACTTTTATCTTATGTCCACGCACATCCATCGATGAAATATTTACATACGTGATGTAAAAAAGTAAACACATTTCATGGTCGTCACGCCATCGGTAAACCAAGAAAACATATAAGTGACTACGGTTGACCAATTCGATCGGGTTTGAAACTATGGTGAAATTGGCTAAACTTAAACTATTTTATTGCTTCGGAGATCAGAGATCCTCTCCCTCTCCGACCCTCTATATAATCCTAAACCTCAAAACCCCACTAATCTTATCTCCATACCAATCAGTACTCCAACAAAAACTGTTTGGTTTTTCCTCCTCTTCTATTTTTCTTTTTTATGCATCTATCTCTGACAAAGAACTTGTTTTTTCGATCTCTTTCTATACTTACCCTTACCCAAAAGTCCATGGCTGATTTCCGCCATCAATGGCCATCCTTGGTCTTACCGCCTAAACGTGTAAGTGAACGTGATAATTTCTTCGTCATCTTTAACATTGTTCTTGTAGACTTTGCAAGACAAACAGCCCCCTCCACCTTGGCGATTTTCACTTTCATCTTTCCGATACTCCTCACCTTTATCCAGATCAGATTCCTAGCTGTCGGAATACTGTCTTCTCCATTTAAAACCCACCATACCAAGTTCATGGTAGCCATGCTCAGCTTACTTGGCTTCTGTTGCTTTGCCGTTGGAGCTACTCAAAACTTATTCCTAACTCATGCTGGAAAACTTCGCTTGGCTATGAAGTTAACAGCTTCACTCTCAGTGGCTTCACTAATTTCTCTTCTGCTTCCCAAGCCGTGGGACCACGTGTCGTACATGACGTACTTCTTGTATTTTACAGGCCAGTGTCTTGGGTTAATCAGAAATATATTTCTGGCTTATTACCACCACGTAGCAAGTGGATTTGTGCGTACCTTAAGCGAACATCAACAGCAGTTGAGAAGAACGCGCCCACCATTGCCGCTGACAGTCAGTCTGCCCAATATGTCCAACCAGCCAATTGTGAACCATGGATCAATCACGGAAGTCAGAACCCTCCACTAATTGTTCTTTCGGGCTACAGCTTATTTTTTATGCTTTTCCTCCTCTGCACATATGGGCTGGGCTTGCTATTTGAGTGTTTCCTAGCTTTGTTGTACCCTTCGGTTCATTTAGTTTCTTTCCTTTGTTATATGCCTCATCAAATAGCCCGCGGATCACCGGTCTGCAGGTCAAAAAGCCCGACCCGGCCCGGCCCTCTACCCACCAGGCCGGGCTTCGTTTAGGGGTTTGAAACTCGGCCCAGCCCGTAAAAGCCCGTAAACTATTATATATATATATATAGAGGATCGAGAGCGAACGTCCGCACTTTCGCTAAAGTGCGGACGGTGACGCAGCACCTCGGTTCGGGGCGCGACAGAGAGTGGGGCATGCCGGACGGAGGCCAGGGGTCGGACAGACCGGTCTGCAGTCCGGTGGAGTCGCCAGAAACGAGGTTGCAGCGCTGCATGTCCGGTTGTAGTTGCAGGTCGGGTCGCTGCCCAGAAACCTGCAACCCCGACCTGCTCCGACCTCAATCGCTGCCCAGACACGTCTAGGAAGCCTCGAGCCTCCGTCCGGCAAGCTCCGCGCCGCCGTCGCTGCCTGGAACAGCCTACTGCGTCGCAGTCTGCACTTTAGCAAAAGTGTGGACGTTCGCTGTAGATCGGGCCTATATATATATATATATATATATATATATATATATATATATATATGTTTGTCAAGCTCTTTTGATTGTTGCATTTTCTTAGAGGGCCAGTCAGTGGACATTTCCTCTTACCCAAAAACCCCGTTTCGCCACTTCTATTTCCTTCCTCTTACTTGTTCACGATTTTATCTATATACTACACAGTCAGTGCACAAACCACAGAAATGTGTTTTCCATCTGGAATAAGATCCTATCTTGCGACACCTTCATACTACACAGTCAGTGGACATTTCCTCTTACCCGGAATATATACAGTCCGGCTACACTAAGGATGTCCTTAGTTTTTCTTAGGTACGAATATCCGGTTTTCACCCACTTTCCGATCAAATTTTCACATCTTAACCGTTCAGTTTTTAGGTCCTAATGTATAGATCACCTCTGCAAAATTTCAACCAAATTGGTGATCATTAAGGCATCTAAAACTGCAAATTACAACAATGTAAACGAACGGTTCCGGTTCGACAGATTCGGTTTGTTTGTGTAAATTGCAGTTTTGGACGCCTTAACGATCACCAAATTGGCTGAAATTTTGCAGAGGTGATCCATACATTAGGACCTAAAAACTGAACGGTTAAGATGTGAAAATGTGATCGGAAAGTGAGTGAAAACAGTAAATCCGTTCCATAAGAAAAACTAAGGACATCCTTACCTGAGAAAAATCCTATATATATATATACATGTGTTTGTATATGTACATGTGTCTGTGTTTATATATATGTGTATGTGGAAGTTCTTATACTTCTATATATATAGAATATGTGCATATATATTCTATATATCATGACTACGGTTGACCAATTCGATCGGGTTTGAAAATATAGTGAAATTGGCTAAATTTTTTACCACACTCATAATTTATTGTAATAATCACATCCAACGGTCTGTTTTTCCATTTTCTTTGACTTGATAGAGGTTGCTCTTTGGAGTGTATGATATATAAAGGGGGGTGAAATTTGCACACCCTTAATTGCAAATGGCACACCTTTTTATTTTTCTAATACTGTTTCATCTCACAACTTTTTACACTTCCTAAAATATCCTAAAATCAGATTTTTTTTTTCTTCTTCCCTTTTTGGGTCCCCTCTCTCTCTCTCTCTCTCATCTCACAACAATCGGGGCATCTCTTTTCACTATGCAAGGATGGATTGTTCTTATTTAATTTGTTTCGGTTGATCATCGTTTTACTTTCTTCAAAGACTATTGAACATAATTTAAGAATAATGAAACATGCAACAAAAATGTCCAACAAGAATCCAAATCCATGCTCAAAATAATGCTATCTCAGAGCTTTGAAAAAGGTGAAGTAGAAACCAAAACCCAGAAAGTAGATCCAATTTCAATCCTTCGACAAAAAAAAAAATCTGAATCCAGTATTTGCGTTCATCATCCATCACGAAATCCATTTGGCCTTATCCATTTCATGCTCCTAACACTTTGCTCATCCATTTGATTCTCCAAAATTCCAAAATAATGATTGGATGGAGAAGCTCATTCTGCACATCAATTTCAAAGGACATAGAGACCAAGGTCCAATTAGCAGAGAAGCAACAACAATGTCAGTAATGTATAATTACAAAAGACCATCAATTAACACATGTTTCTTCTCCTCCTCAATGTCAACGATTCGCCTTCAATCTTAGCCAATCTCAAGCTCATTCCTCTGGTTAAGAACCATCAGCACAACAGAGAGAGCTATGCAGGTGATGAGTAACAGAGAGATGAAGATGATGGTGGGTTTGTGAGAAGCGGTTGAAGTTGAAAAGGTCGAGTCCGTGTTGAAAGAGAGCAGAGCCGCAGATGGGTTCGGCGGGTCGTCGTCTTGGGTCGGAATCGGGGAGGGTTTCATGGGTAATGTATCAGAACCCATATGGAAAAACAGTGATTGTTGAGATGGCATGGGTTCGGAGAATTGAGGAATCTGGGAGGTGGGTTGGTCTCAGATTGAGAAAGAGAAAAGGGAAGGTGCAGTTTTGAGTAAGATTCAAGGGTGAAAGGTTGGGTCTTGGTTGAACAGTGTGGTTTTTGGGGAGAGAGAGAGAGACAGAGGACCCAAAAAGGGAAGAAAAAAAAAATCTGATTTTAGGGTATTTTAGGAAGTGTAAAAAATTGTGAGATGAAATAGTATTAAAAAAATAAAAGGATGTGCCTACTAGTAGGCCTCACCAACGGCCCGGCTCGTTGATGAGGCCTACTAGTAGTGTTTGTTCTAATTTATATTATAAAGAATTAGTTGTTTGAAATTTGGTAATACTGAAAATTAAAATATCGAATTTGGTAGATATGAATAAAAATCGAAAATTTTGGTTGATAATTGGTAACTCAATTTTGAAACCAAAAAGTTTAGTTTTGAAGTTGGTAATCCCTATAACCGATTCGAACCGACCGAATGACAGCCCTAATAAATTACTTAGGAGGGAACTAGACACAGACTCAAGATGAATGTGGATGAGTCACCCTCACTCTGAGACTCTGAGTATGCCATGTGTTTGAAGAAAAACTCCTAAAAATTTGTTTTTTTTTTTTTTTTCATTTCCATACTTACCCTTTTGGGTGGTTCTATTCAGACCTATCTATTTGCTATATGGACCTCCTTTGATATTTTTACACATCAAACTTCCAATTTTGCCCATATTTTTTTTTTTCAGTTATATTTCCTCTTCCCCATCTCAACTGTTATCTTTGCGACTTAAACTTTGCGACTCTCTCTCTCCACCAAAACTCTTAACATAATTGTTGTGCAACAAGATGGATCACTTCTTCACCAAACTCTTTTGATGTTGATCAAACTTGATCAAACTCTTTCTCTCTCCTTTTTTGGTTTTCTTCCATTGATGTTGATGGAGGATGGGAATAGAGAGAGCTTTCATCAAGCTCTCACCTTGAATTATGATTAATAAACCTTAATAAAAATTCATACAGTAAATCAAGACCAATTAAAGTAGCAATAGTAGTTGAGAACTGAGATGATTCACAACCAAAGGTGTATTGAATTGTGAATAACACTTTACCCAGACTCCAAGAGAAAATCAATTCTAATAATTGCAGAAGACAAAATGATGCATGAAGAAATTATGGGATTTTTGTTCTTTATGTTTTGGTTGTTAATTGTAATCTAATCCGATCGTTAGTAGACCGAAGGAATAAACTTTGATCTCATAAGCCAGAAATCATTCTACTATGTCCAGGAGCAGCGAAAGGACGATCATGAAGATCTTAGTTTTTTTTTTTTTTTTTTTAGGGGTTGATTTGGATTTTAAAATTTTTTAAAAATTAAGGAGGTCCAAATATCAAATTTGGAGGTTCAATTAGAATCACATACGCTACCCTTTTAATTAAATAAAAATAAAAGTAAAAAAAAAACTCTTTTTATCTTCTCTCTCCGGCGGTCATCTCCCTTCTTCTCCGACCTGACCCGCTTGCATCATCTCCGGCCGCTTGTCTCCGTTCAAACTTACCATATATTTAATAGACACTGTAGACACCAAAAATTTAATGAAAATAAAATTCATTAAATAATTCGGTCAACACTTGAAATTATGACCGAACAAATCTAGTCGGCATGTGGGTGTCACGCCCCGAATTTTGAATGATAAATTCAAATCCGAAACATGAATTAAACCATTTAATCAAATAAACATTCTGAATTTTTTTTTCTCAATATAACTTCACCACACGGTACACAAACTCCAAATCTCGAAACCTCGAGTTCATTATTACAATTCACTCTCACAAGCAATATTGTAAAGCTCTAAATGAGCATAACGCACCTCACAACTTACAATTGCTGTAAAACTCTAACAATTGCTCTAACCGCACGATCACCGTCCTGGTTCTCCTGTCCTGTAGGATTTCCCGCTACACAATTTGAATAGTGTACTGGGAGTTGCAACAACACAAAACCCGGTAAGCTTTTGACAGCTAGTATGAGTAAACAAGAAAGAACTGTTGATTTATTAAATTACAAGACCACCACAAACCCACGTTACTTTCTCACTCTCATATATATATATAGACACTTATGAGTTACTCTCAATTTAGCTCATAAGATCACTCACTCTCATATATATATATATATATAGACACTTATGAGTTACTCTCAAATTCGCTCATAAGATTTCCCAACATTTGGTAGACAGACTCATATATATATATAGACCCTTATGAGTTACTCTCAATTTCCCTCATAAGGTTACCATATATATATTGACACTTATGAGTTACTCTCAAATTCACTCATAAGGTCACTCCACATTTGGCAGACAGACTAGAGCTCTAACTGAACGTAACCACTCGTCCGGCCACAGACGTGATTACGATTTAATACTATTAATAACCACCAGCCCGGTACGAGAGCGTGATTCACTAATAGATGCCATGGTCACCTCGTGACCTAGTGATCTCCACAGATCACAACAATTTATTGTTCCTCAACAATAAAACTCAACACCTCTCACAATATATTGTTTCTCAACAATAAACTCAATACCTCTCACAATATATTGTTTCTCAACAATAAACTCAACACAACTCCAACAATACATATTATTTCACGTAATAATATATATACAGACATTCACACAGGAATGTCTAGTAATACCAACAATAGTTCATATGATTGCAACAAAATAAGCAATTAATTGTATTGGGTTCGTAATATGAACCACGTGAGGTTTACTCACCTCGAT
The DNA here is from genome assembly GCF_958449725.1 of Rosa rugosa. Lineage (NCBI taxonomy): Eukaryota > Viridiplantae > Streptophyta > Magnoliopsida > Rosales > Rosaceae > Rosa > Rosa rugosa. The sequence goes on from NC_084822.1 coordinate 31,743,072, forward strand.
AATCCCGCTGCGTCTTCAATTCAGCTCAAAATACGATCCACAATCGTCCACCAACTCAAACCGTCAATCACCTAGTCAGATACGATCTTAACTTAGCAATCATTCATAAACAACACATATACGGAAATCCAACGGTCGGATTCTAATTTAATGATGATCCAACGGTCAGATCGAATTTATACGATGATCCAACGGTCGGATCCTAATTATACGATGATCCAACGGTCGGATCCTCACGGATCGCCCTTAGGATCATCCTCCAAAATTATCACAAAGATCCAATGGTCAGATCTTCTTGAATCACTCTAACAAACATCTCCATAAAATTATACGAAAATCTGATGGTCGGATTCTCACGAATCGCCTTCCGAATCATTGTTTTACATTTATACGAAGATCCAACGGTCGGATCTTCGCCCACGACCACACAAAGCCACTGGGACAGTCATAAGATCATCATATCCAAATTTGAAGTAAAACCGATGGTCAGATCCTCACAGATCGTAAACCGAAGATAAAACGTAAAAACGTTAAATAGTAACGTCAAAACATAAATTCACTATTTATCAACGTTTTCTAAAATGACCTTGTAATATATCAAAACGCTCGTAAGGATGCGTAGATCATCACCTAGATAATAAAAACTCAAAATATGGTCGAATACGCCGCCACAAGCGGCGGTCAGTGGGCGGTCAACGGCGGTCAACGCGGCGGTCAACCACCTCCTCTGGCCACCAAATTTCATCCACAGCATCATCTCAACATTTCCAATCACTTTCTCAACTGTGACAAAGTCAGAAAATACCTTGAAGTAGCCGAACAATTAAGCACTCCGATGTACAGTGAAATTTTCCAATTATGCTTTCTTCCTCCATGCTTCGATCTGGGTTATGAGACTTGGCGAGCATGAAGAGCGGCTTAAGGCGCTTCTAATGGACCTGGGTTTATGACTGGAGGTGGCCGGAAATCGGCGTTGACTAATTTGCTACAGTAAAAATGTTGGCTTCGATCTCCACATTTCCGGCCAAATCGTCGTAAACAACTCCCACATGCGTGATAAGGAGGAAGAGACGAGTCTATCGATGCTCGCAGCTCGCCATTTGGTGGTCTAGAGGTGGTGAAAGAGGAGGTTGCAGAAGAGAGAAAGAGAGAGTTGCAGAAGAGAGAGACTGAGAGAGCACGGGGGAAGGAGAGAGAAAAGAAAGAAAAGTTACCTGGCTACAGTAACATTTCAAATTTATACCAATCTACCATAAACAGTAACTTTCATATTTTGCTTATAACTTTCGCATACGAACTCCGATTTTTACGTACCACATATGCACGCACTCGGTTTAATGTCCTCTACAACTTTCATGAAGGAAGTTTTCCCAAATTCCCAATGTATAAGAAGTCACTTTTTGAGACCCCCTAAATAACGTTCGTTTTTCGAAAATTAATCGTTCGAACTAATTCCACAATTCCTCCGAGCCTCGTACTCGCTCCCACTATCGTGAAATCATTTCTAAAAATCCACAGAATTTAATTTGGATTTTTCGGGGTATTACAGTGGGTCCCATAAAATGTGCACGTGGCTTATGAGTAAGCAAAACCAAGCGGACTCAGGGAACGACACGTGGCGGCATACAAAAAGTCCGACGGCAATAAATAATTTTGTTTCGACTTAATCAGCTGATATTAAAGCGGATCAACCAAATTAAATCAATTGATTCCAAGTCAAATCAAGTATTAAATTTCGTTTGCTGATTAAATGTCAATTTATTTAAATTGATAATCAAGATGAAAATCAGCCATCAAAATAATTGGCTAATTCCTTAATAGTCATGATTAAATCAGTTAATTAAAGCTGATTGATTTGATTATGCTATTAATGAAATACAATTAAAATCAGCCATCAAATTGATTGGATAATTCCTTAATAATCGTGATTAAATCAGTTAATTAGGTCTGATTGATTTGATTACGTAATTAAGGAAAATACAATTAATTACGTGTCATCAATGCATTCCAAATTGAGAGAGGCGCTGACACTATAAATAGCCCCTCTCAAATCAAGAGAAGGACTTCAGCCAAAATAGAGAAGAAAATACTTTCAAAATTTCTGAAGCCTCCCAAGCTCGTGTGAAGAACCCTCAAGCTGCCAAATAGCCGGTTCCTCACCAACCTCAAGTCAAAAACGTTCGTCACGTGTCAACCCTCGTGATCATCGTACCACTCAAGATCAAGCGTCAAGCCCTTGAGCGAAATTCATCGTCGGAGATAGAATAAGAGAATTACCAAAGATTGTAACCCGCACTTAAATTAATAAAATATATTATTTTGTACACGTGTCTGCATTTTGTTTGCTTTCAGATTTTCGTGTTTACAGACACAAAGCTTTCTTATATTTCCTTTGCTTCTTCTTCTTCTTCCCTGTTGTTATCGTGTTCTTTTCAGACTCAGAGAAAATGAGTTTGAGAGAAGGCATCGATGATCGGAGCAGTTCAATTGGGACTGTTAGCGACCTGCATTGTGGTTTTAGTTCCTATAGGCATGGTTGGTTATCATCTCAGCTGCAACAAGATGCTCTTCTTTAACGGAACTCTCTTCATCACACTTGCCTTCCGTCGTCACCACCGTCTCCTCTGTCGTCGTTTTCTACAACCGTCGTGATTCCCGCCTCTCCCACCTTCACGACGTCACTCCCTCCCTCCTCCAATTTCAACCCTCTCGACGACAGCTCCGTCAATTACCACAAGTCCTGGGCTTGGGACGCTTCTTCCTCTTTCGTCTCCACCTTGGGTTTCAGAAGCTCGGCCGATTCGAAGCCTCCGATTTGCTCAACAGATCTTGGGTTGTGGTGGCTGGGTTGTCATCGGCCGGGTTGAGAGAGAATATATCTATTTTTTTCTTTGGTCTGGGTTGAGGGAGAAGATAAAAAGAGTTTTTAATTTAAAAGGGTATGAAGGGAAATGAAAGAAAGTGTATTTCTTTGAGTTTTTCTTCAAGCACGTGGCGTGCAGATCCACACGAGTTTGAGCCTAGCTCTCCTCAAATTAGTGAATTACCTAACTTGCTTCTTCGACTATTTTATACTAGCATGGCCCACACTCTGTGAGTGTTTTTTTTTTCTTTATTTTTAATGAAATGAGTAGTTTATTAACCAAAGCTGTTGTAACTACTATTTATTTTATTTTAAGGAATTTAATTTCTTTTTAATTTTTTAAATTGATATTATTGTCTCTATTAGTTATTTCAATTTCAAAAGTTTTTTAATATTAGAGGGTTATATTCGTCAAATATTTCAATTTTGGAGAGCAAGCTCTCTTCTCTTAATAATAGTATAGATACATACTATAATTAGGTTATAGCCATATACATATACTATAATTAGGTTATAACCATGATGAGGACATAATTATTAGTAAACTCATGAGTTCACTCATGAGGATGTCTCAAGTTCGATGTATATACTTCACTAAAAAAAAAAAAGTTCAATGTATATTTCTCACTCAAAACACAGTTTGATGGAGTTTAAAAATATGAAGACAAGCTGCAATTGGGAAAGAGATTATCAGAGACAGGCGAACAAATCACAGATTCTTTGATGACAATTATTCATGTGGACTAATTAAGATATCATACAAGTTAAATAGTATTATTAATAGTTTACTCCAGACAACAATAGAATAAACAATATAGAAAATTATTCATAAGTGTCATTTTGAAACTTTAATTAGTTATAAGGCCACCTAATTTTGCTTGTACATATGATCTTCAAACTATTTTTTTCTGACCATTTTGCCATTCATAAAAGAAAACCAACTACGGCTATGTTTGGGGGGGCTTTTTAGCTCCCCTGCTTATAAGCACAAGACCCATAAGTGTTTGGTAAGCCAACTTCTCATCAGCTTCCTCCAGAAGCTGTTGTGGCTTCTGCCCAAAAGCAGAAGCTGCCGAACCCCAGCTTTCAAAAGCCAGAAGCCCGAAATTACTGTAGCGGGCGTTACTGTAGATTAATGAAAATTTCAAAATACCGGTCTCTATCCTCCATTGGTTGAGACAATTACTTGATTGCCATGAAACCCTCTTCTTGATAGATGATGCCGCAGCAATCTGTCTCCCTGTCATCACAGACGCCCCATCAATCTCTCTCTCCCTGACACCGCCTCATCTAGCCTTTCATCAGGATTTTGGGTTGGAAATCGAAGCCTCACTCAAGCAAGGCTGCTTGGCAATTTGATTGAGGTTAGTATTTTATCTATTTCAGTTTCAAATTTATATGATTTTGATGAAGGCCTATGATTTGAGTACTGCCAGCGTCCTTGTATCATTTGATATCAGTGGGTTGAGTTCGATTTTGTTTAATTTGGTGAATTTTTTGGACCCTTTTCACTTGTGTTGATTGGTGTTGATCCCCTTTTCAGCCTTTGCACTTCCAAAAGGCTGCAAGCTGATGCAAATCTCTTAAAACCCATTAGTTTTCTCAAGGATTTGGCTTTAAAGGAGACTATTTTCGCAGTTGGAGTTCGAATTGCAGACTTGGAGTTCGATTTGCAGCAAAAGATTTGAAGGTATGTTTCCAATTGATTTTCCCACTGTGGATGTTAATTAGGCTCTGCTTTTCAATGGCTTTGTGAATATAAACCGATTCGGAGAATTGCTTTGGATCATCGACTGAGTGCATAGATGTTGATTGGTATTGTTCAAATTTGCTGCCCAGATTTCAATTGTTTGATAGGAATCATAGAATTATAAAACTTTGAGACAATTCATGTTATTCTCCCTCAGATTGATGTTATCAATGATCACAAATCATTGATAGTTGTATTTTGAACCCTCGACTATCAGCTTTAATTGTCTTTTTAGGGCTAGTTTCAGTTCGAATTTCATCCAAAAATGAGGCCTTTTGAACTCTTTGGCTCCCTCTCAAGTAAGAACAGTGTTGCTAAAGGAATTCTGCAGAAATTTTCAAAACAGTTCTCTTTGAATCTCATTTTTCCCTATTTATTGAGCTCCAAATATTTGAAAATTTACTGTGTTTTCTTTTAGCTGGTCTGTAATCATTCCAGAAAGTTTCATCTCATTCCTGTTTACAATGAGATTTCGGTGATTTTCCAAAGTCGGTCTGCCTATGGATTATTATTATTTTTTTTTTTTGAAATCTGGACACCAGTTGAATTTGTACTGAGATTTAAACTCTCTTTTGAAACTACTACCCTCTCGTTTGCTATGCCACAAACTAGATAAAAATTATCTTGGTGAATTTGGAGCTGTACTCCAATATATTTTATGAATCTTCAAACCAAGGGTAGTGCAGCAGCTTTAGTTACAGCAAACATTACCTTCCTGTACGTTTTAGCTATTATCATTCGGTTTGAATTTTTCACCACTTATCAAGAAGTACAGATTTCTTTCAAGCTATGCTTTCAAATTTTAAATGTTGGTCTTTCATTTCTATTGTGTTTGGATCATGTGAAGTTTGTTGGAATAGGTAAATATATCGCAATGATACAAGAGGGATCTCTGTAAAGTTAATCTCCCTTACTGAGTTGGTAGTTTAAATAGCAATATGCTATGTTGAATCGCACATGAACTGTATGGGGAGTCTGGACCATATAAATGTATCGTCCTAGTAAAATCCATGTGGAAGGTCTTGCTGATGGGACTTATATGACTTTGTTACATGACATGTTTTGAGACAATGCATGCACTGCTTTGTTTGACTGATTAATACATAAGTCTTGTGACATATTTACATATTACTTTAATTTTAAATCAATGTTTGACGCCAAATTCCAAATTTCAAACCCCTTGTTTCATTTTTTCAGCTTTTGTTTTCGTTTTGGGTTTTTTCTCTGCTAACTTTGACTTTCAACAGTGGGATTTTGTTTGTTTTGGGTTTATGGGTGTTGTTGGGTTGCTTTTGTTATCAGCAATGGGGGACTCAGGTGGAAAAGTGAGGTTGGTTCAGTGCCCAACCTTGTTTTTCGTAGGCTGTGTGCATCGTGCTTCATTGAATTTTTCCAGTAATTTTATCAGGTTTACGCATTTCAATCACAGAGTTTGCCATTTTGTTGTGTTTAGTTCATGTTTTTGCTTGTTGTGATTTCCTAATACTCTGATATTATTTGGACCATTTCAATTTTCCAGACCTGTAGTAGTTGATCAAACTGTAATTCTGCCTTGTATAGCAGTTGGTTTAGTTACTAATGATTCTGCTGTTTCTTTGGTTTTGTTCTAGGTTAAGGTATGGAATATTTAGGAAAAGAAATGTGCTGCAGTTCTAATGGGGCACACTTAGTATGAAACCTTTGAGTTTGGCGTACCCATGCAACTGTTTCTCGACTGAAAATGTGACTAATCTTTTAACTTGTTCATATGTTTCTACGCTAGCATTTTTAGGTTTGGGGTTTTATTTTGTGAATTATGTTGGATCATGAATTTGGACATAATTAATGGAATGCCCCAATTTTTAGATGATGTGCTTGAGTTATCCCTTTCCAATCAAGTAGTCACTTAGACGGTTATACCACATCCGTCCGGATTGTTTCAATCCATATAGTGAGCGTTTCAATCTAATAGCAAACGCGCTCCGTGGTTTAGAGCCACTTGATTTAGGTAACTGAATTCCGTCTGGAATCTTCATGTATATCTCTGTATCTAGATCCCCATATAGATACGCAGTAACCACATCCATAAGCTGCATGTTCAGTTTTTCGGAAACTACCAAACTAACAAGGTAGCGGAACGTTATGACGTCCATTACGGGAGAATAGGTCTCCTCGTAGTCGATTCTAGGGCGTTGTGAGAAACCTTGCGCCACAAGGCGAGCTTTGTACCTTACAATCTCGTTTTTCTCATTACGCTTTCTAACGAATACCCATTTGTGACCAACTGGTTTGGTGTTGGGCGGTGTGGCACAACATTGCCAAATACCTTTCTTTTCCCTAGAGAATCAAGTTCTGCCTGGATCGCATCTTTCCATTTTGGCCAATCAACTCTACGTTGGCATTCATAAACGGAGCGTGGTTCGATGTCATCGGTCTCAATAATCTCACGCGCCACTGAATACGCGAATACATCATCAATGATGATGGAGTTTCTTTCCCACGTCCCATGTACACTAGTGTAATTAACAGGGATCTCTACGTTTTCAGGGATAGGTTCTGACATTGAGGCGTCCCCCAATGATGTCTCTTGGACATAACCATAATCCGGAACATTCTCATGGGACTGATTTTGAGTATCGATGATCAAAGGATTTGTTTGTGCCTCATTCGCTCTCTTTCTAGGGCGAGTATCATTCGAACCAATCGGTCTACCGCGCTTCCTTGCGGGACCTGCGGCCATAGATGCCACATCATTGCCATGTTGGGCAATGGCGCCATCTCCTGGTGTCACAGGAGAGGCGTGATGTCCAGTATTTGAGACATCGATCCTTGCAGGCACGTTTGCAGTAGGTATGTGTGATCTCGTCACTTTGGCAACATCAGAAAACGCATCAGGTAGAGTGTCTGCTACGTTCTGGAGCTCGATTATTCTTCGCACTTCAAGTTCGGACTGTGCGGTACGAGGATCGAGATGAGACATAGTGGGGACAGACCACGATAATTCCTGTCGTTCCTGTTGAACATATGTGTTCTTATCTCCCCCTAACGATGGGAAAACTGTATCATCAAAGTGACAATCCGCAAATCTAGCGGTAACAATGTTCTAAAAATCGGTCTAGGCGGTCGCCTAGGCGCTAGGCGGTAAGAAACCGATCGAATTTTGGCCTAGGCGTTGCCCTTAGGCGCTGGGCTACTAGGCGCCCGCCTAGGCGGGCTAGGCGGGGACTAGGCGAGCTAGGCGGGGACTAGGCGGGCTAGGCGGTGCCGCTTGGGCGGTGCTAGGCGGTTCTAGGCAGGGACTAGGCGGCCCTAAACCCTAATTTATTCTATATTTTGATTATTTTTATATTTATAATTAATTTTTAGACTTTAAATATTTTTATTTATATTATTATAGGTCATTAAAATAATTTAAAATTTTAAAAAATAAAAACCGCCTAGTCCCCGCCTAGGCGCTAGTCCCCGGGTCACCGCCCGACTAGCGCTTAGCGTTTTTTAGAACCTTGAGCGGTAAAGAGATCGCCTATCAAGGGTTCAAGATAGCAGACGATCGTTGAAGATTCATATCCAACATAAATGCCCATTCGTCGTTGTGGACCCATCTTAGTATGCTGTGGCGGCGTAATAGGCACATAAATGGCACACCCAAAAATGCGTAAGTGCGAGATATCAGGCTCGTACCCAGTCACTAGCTGTAACGCAGAGTAAGATTGGGTTGCAGTGGGTCGTAGACGAATTAGCGTCGCTGATGCAATATTGCATATCCCCAAGCAGAAACAGGGAGATTGGTGCGCATAACCAATGTCCGTGCTATCATCTGTAGTAGTTTGATAGCGGCTTCTGCGAGACCATTTTGGGTATGAACATGGGGAACTGGATGCTCTACATCAATCCCCAGTGACATGCAATATTTATCGAATGTTTTCGATGTAAACTCTCCAGCATTATCAAGTCGAATTGACTTAATAGGATGGTCAGCGTAGTGAGCCAGTAGACGAATAATCTGGGCGAGGAGTTTAGCATAAGCAGCATTTCGAGTGGACAACAGCGCGACATGTGACCAATACCATAAAGTATTTAAAAGGTCCGCATGATGGTTGAATTGGTCCACAGATATCCCTTTGGATTCTCTGTAAGAACGGAATGAGTATTTTGGGATCCTTTGCGTAGGACGGTCTCGGTCCTAATTTCCCGAAGGAACAGGCTTTGCAGAAAGAGCGAGGGGCCGTAGAAGCAACCAATGAGGATTTTGGTTGGGCCTGAGCGTCTGTAGCGCTATTAGAAGCAAAGTGTGTGACTACATCTCCCATTATGGCGTTAGAGCCATGGAAATTGGTGTGTGTGGCGTCATGGCCACTAGGAGGAACAACCATGGCGTCAAGCTCATGGTTGGTGCCATTAATGGCGTCATCACATGGGACTTGGGCGGCCCTATGGCGCCCCAAGACGGCTGCAGCTCCGGATGCTGCAATTGTTGCGGTCTTGCTAAGTCCTGGAATCAATTTTCGATTCTTGCTTCTTCTTACTCTGAAGAATGGATGTCCGTGTGAAGTCTTTAGTATACGGAGCATCATATCTCGACCAGGATGTCCTAGTCGGTCATGCCAAAGCCAATATGTGTCTGAATCCAAGAGATCTTCTCTTATGGCATTATTGGATTCAATAGGTCGAATTGTAGTGACATAAAGTCCACTAGATTGACACATAAGCTTCTCTAAGATGCGCTTTCTTCCGCAATCATTAGAGGTAATGCAAAGGAATTCTATTTCGTTCTCACTATGCGTTTCCGCATGGAATCCGTTGGCTCTAATATCTTTAAAGCTCAATAAGGTTCGATTTGCCTTAGGAGCATAGAGAGCTTCAGTAACTTTAATCAAGGTGCCATTAGGCAAAAGGAATTGGGCCATTCCATGTCCTTGAATTAAACCTGATGGCCCAGCCATCGTAGTCACAGATGAATATGTAGGCAACATCTCCAAGAATAATTGCCTATGTCGTAGAATGGTGTGCGTAGTCGCACTATCCGCAAGACATTGAAGTTCATCCATTCCTAAAAGAAAAGCTCGTAATTAAAAAGGAGTCATAAAGAAAAGAACTCAACTTTTATTAATAAGCCAAACGGAATTACATCATCGTTTCTTTAACCAAAGAAAATCTAATCCAATAAACTAGTTAATGCAAAACAATGGTAGTCGTCTAACTCATTTCGGTAATTCCAATGTAAATGTGACCAGGTGAGTAGAGAGATGTCGGTGGAGCGAGGCTCACTTAAGTACCACTTATCTCAAAACCTTCCTAGACATCACACTCACATTGAGTACGTCTACTTTGAAGAAAGACTAATAGCATTGGCATCTACTATAAAAATAATATGGCAATTGCCTACATCTCTTGGAAAATAAAAGACTTAATCAAAATCGCCAGTTTCTGGGTCTTGATCCTTGTAGTCTTCCACCCTTAGATCGAGATCTCCACCTTGATCTTCTTGTTCCATGTAATTTGCCTCCCTTGCTTCACAATACATCTTGTATGCGTTTGCAACATTTTGGGATGCTTTACACGCCCTTGCCCAATGTCCTGGCAGTCCACATCTGAGACAAGCATCTTTACGGTCAGATTCCCTTGATCGAGGCGCTTTAGGAGCGCTTTGAGGGCGGTTATATCCTTTGGTGGCGTCACCACTGTAATACCCCGGAAAATCCAAATTAAATTCCGTTGATTTTTAGAAATGATTTCACGATAGTAGGAGCGAGTACGAAGCTTGGAGAAGTGTGGAATTAGTTCGAACGATTTTATTTTCGAAAACGAACGTTTTTTAGGGGGTCAACAAAGTTGACTTTTTATACGTTCAAAAATTGGGAAAACTTCCTTCATGAAAGTTGTAGAGCTCGTCGATACGAGTTCGTGGACATGTGGAACGCATTATTTGGAGTTCGTATGATTAAGTTATGAATATTTGAAAATTGGGAATTTTCTATAAATAGGAAAAATATCTGATTTTTCATTAAGGACGAAAAATTATTTTTTTTTGCAAAATGACCCCCAGCCCCGATTCTCTCTCTCTGTTTTCCCCTCAGACCCGGCGGGTCGAGCTCGACCCGACCCGGCTTTTTCACCACCCTCCGGCCTCCTCCGTCCCCGGACCCGGGCTTCCCTGAGATCGCCGCCCCACGTTGAGCCTCCCTCCGGTGTCGCCTCGCCCCGTCGCTGCTCCCAGACCTGGATCGAAGCCACCCAACCTCCAATCGGTGACCCGGACGGAACTCCAGTTTGCCGGCGTCTCCGAGGCCGATCCTCCCCATTTTTGTGATCTCCTCCTTCCCCTAATCATCCTCATATCCTCCTTGCTTGACGATTTGGAGTGTGGAGTGAAAGATCACGAGTTGAAGATTTCGACGTCCCTGATTCAATCTGGAATCTGATCAGACGCACGAGATTAATCCAACTTCAACGCTTGATCTAGGACGATCTAGGCCAAACCAGACTTAGCTCCAGGTATGGAAGTCGACCACCCTTTCATTTTGAACCAGTTTGTAGTTGGTCACTTTGCCATCTGAGGTGGTTGACCGGCGTTGACCGCCGCGTTGACCGCCCACTGACCACCGCTTGTGGCGGCGCATCAGACCATATTTCGAGTTTTCATTATCTAAGCGATGATCTATGCATCCATACGAGCGTTTTGTTATATAACATGGTCATGTTAGAAAAAGTTGATAAATAGTGGATTTACGTTTTGACGTTACTATTTAACGTTTTTACGTTTATCTTCGGTTTACGATCTGTGAAGATCTGACCATCGGTTTTGCTTCAATTTTGGATATGTTGATCGTATGACTGTCCCGGTGACCTTGTGAGGTCACGGGCGAAGATCCGACCGTTGGATCTTCGTATAATTGAGAAATAGTGATTCGGAAGGCGATTCTTGAGAATCTGACCGTCGGATTTTCATATAATTTTATGGAGATGTTTGTTAGAGTGATTCAAGAAGATCTGAGTCTTTATGATAATTTTGGAGGATGATCCTAAGGGCGATCCGTGAGGATCCGACCGTTGGATCATCGTATAATTTCGATCTGACCGTTGGATCATCATTAAATTAGAATCCAACCGTGGATTTCCGTATATGTGTGCTTTTGAGTTGTTGGCTAAGTTAAGATCATTATTGGATTAGGTGATCGATGGATTTATTTGGCGGACGATTCGTGAGATTGTTAATGGAGCTGTGAAGAAGACGCAGCTGGATTAGAGGTGAGTAAACCTCACGTGGTTCATATTACGAACCCAATATATTTAATTGCTTTATTTTGCAATCATATGAACTATTGTTGGTGTATTAGACATTCCTGTGTGAATGTCTGTATATATATTATTACGTGAAATAATATGTATTGTTGGAGTTGTGTTGAGTTTATTGTTGAGAAACAATATATTGTGAGAGGTATTGAGTTTATTGTTGAGAAACAATATATTGTGAGAGGTGTTGAGTTTTATTGTTGAGAAACAATAAATTGTTGTGATCTGTGGAGATCACTAGGTCACGAGGTGACCATGACATCTATTAGTGAATCACGCTCTCGTACCGGGCTGGTGGTTATTAATAGTATTAAATCGTAATCACGTCTGTGGCCGGACGAGTGGTTACGTTCAGTTAGAGCTCTAGTCTGTCTGCCAAATGTGGAGTGACCTTATGAGTGAAATTGAGAGTAACTCATAAGTGTCAATATATATATGGTAACCTTATGAGGGAAATTGAGAGTAACTCATAAGGGTCTATATATATATATGAGTCTGTCTACCAAATGTTGGGAAATCTTATGAGCGAATTTGAGAGTAACTCATAAGTGTCTATATGTATATATGAGAGTGAGTGATCTTATGAGCTAAATTGAGAGTAACTCATAAGTGTCTACATATATATATGAGAGTGAGTGATCTTATGAGCTAAATTGAGAGTAACTCATAAGTGTCTATATATATATATGAGAGTGAGAAAGTAACGTGGGTTTGTGGTAGTCTTGAAATCTAATAAATCAACAGTTCTTTCTTGTTTACTCATACTGGCTGTAAAAAGCTTACCGGGTTTTGTGTTGTTGCAACTCCCGGTACACTATTCAAATTGTGTAGCGGGTAATCCTACAGGACAGGAGAACCAGGACGGTGATCGTGCGGTTAGAGCAATTGTTAGAGTTTTACAACAATTGTAAGTTGTGAGGTGTGTTATGCTCATTTGAGCTTTATAATATATTGTGAGAGTGAATTGTAATAATGAACTCGAAGTTTCGAGATTTGGTTTTTTTTGTAATTGTAATTATTCAGGTTTCGGATTTGAATTTATCATTCAAAATCCGGGGCGTGACAGTTTGGTATCAGAGCGTAAGGTACATATTTGGTGATAATCAGTACCTCCCGAGTGATGGCCCGTCTGCAGCGGATCCCCATCATATACTCTTCGGTACTGGTAAAATCATTGGGTATGTCTTAGTATGGGGTCTAGACAACGTGTAAGTCCGTAGGACGGTAGAGTTGTCTACTAAGTTCGTATTAGAATAAGTTTAGTTTCCGCGAGTTGTGATCTTCGAGGAATAGGAACCTCTGGATTTAACTCTGATGAGTCGGTGAGGTAGAGGTCGAGTCTGATGTAGGGACAGGACCTTTCTATGGAGACAGTTGAGGATGAGGTGGAGGCATTAGAGGTTGAGTTGCCTAGTCTACCTGTAGTTGATGTGATGGATGTTATTCTTGGGTTGAAATGGTGAAAGAGATTGAGACCCTAGGAATAGTTGAAAAGAGAATTGATCTCACCAACTCAAGATGATAGGAGTGTGAGAGATTATGAGACAGAATTCTCAAGACTATATTGGTGTTCGAGTGTAGTGATGTAATTTGGGAGATACTTATGTTACCTTTAATAAGGGTAGTATGTCAAGTGATCATGGCATAGGTTGACTTTGTAAGTGAAGTGGTGGAGCTTGTGTAGCTTCTTTGAGTTATCACCTTTGAGGAATGGGAACCTTTGGATTAAACTCTGGTGGAGTTATTGAGGATGGTTTTCACGAAAAACAGTATCCTTATGTGCATTGTAGTCGTTGGTTGTTGGGGTCATGGTGTTTGACCAATGCTTGTATCTAAAGTCGTTACGAGTATTTGACTAGTAGTTGTGATACTTTCCATTAGTTGGATATGCAGATGTTTTGAGTTGAAGAATACTTAGCAGTTATTGGTTGCTTAGTGATGGAATTGTGTTATAATGGAGCATTCATTCATGCACAGTTGTTTGGTGTTTAGGATAGCTACTATATATTAGCTAAATGTCGGGGTGTGGTTTGAGATCTGCGGATGGTATTGGAAATTATTGTGGAGTGCTGGTTCACTGACTATTGTTGAGTAGTAATGCATAATTCGTTGTTACTATGATGGATTTTGTGTATGGTTGACTTATGGAAAGATTGATATGACCTCGTGATAGGATTGACTGTGAAGAGACATTGTGTTGATGTATGAGCTTAGGTAATAACGTTGTTTTCAACTCTAGGAGTGCTAGGGTTGTATAACTAATTTATGAGGCCAGATACTGTTGTGAGGACAGATTATGGATTATGACGTGGTTAGTGTGAAGTGCTATAATCACAGAATTTTGACCCACTAGATGTTGACTTACCACCAAATGAGCAGTGAGGTGATTCGTGGGTGAGATACTGAGTGTGGTACCAGTATCGATTAGTGGATGCTAAGATGGTACATATTGCTTGTTGAAGCAATTGATAGATGGAGTGATCGAGATTTTTTTTAGAGTTGTAAGTGTGACTCTAAAGATGTGGGTTTTTCCTAGCTAACTCAGGAAGTGTTTAGCTTTATTAATCCCTAATTCTAGCGACGAAATTATTGTGTTTGGTTTGACTCAGAGGATACTAGCTTGACCTCTGTGTGACTTAATTGATTGCTAGGTTTTGAATGATTGTTTGTGATAAATCATTTTGAAAGATGTGTGCAGCAGAGTCTCGATGGTTTTGAAAAGAGTATTAAGTGACCAAGGTTCGATCCTTGGTGTTGTTGTGGTTAAAAAAAAAAAAAGAAAAAGAAAACATGCACACAATCTTATTGATTTTATATTACAAAAAGGGAAACGAGGACTATGCTATACTAAGCCTAGTCAGCAGCTCCGGATGGGTTGAGGCTGAGCTCAAGAGAAACGTTTGAGCCACTGTGGTAACCGCCTGAGCCACCAGAATAGTAACCAAAAGCGCTACCTTCCTCGGAAGTAGCCTTCAGGTTACCAAAGACGTCCTCGCCGTGCACGGGGAACAGAGGAAGAGTTTGAACCTCCTGGTGATCTCCTCCTCGTTGTTGCAGGGATGTTTGTCCTCCTGTTGTGCCAAAAGAGTTGTACTAGTATTAGTGTTGAAGTGTGAGGAAGAATATGAAACAGAATTTAAATCAAGAAATCCTTCATTACCAGTAGAATAGGTGGAACCAAAGTTGAGATCAATGGATCTACCATCATCAGTAGAACTAGTGGACCCAAAATTGATGTCAATGGATCCACCAGCTGGCCCAAAATTGATGTCGATGGATCCACCAGCACCAGTAGAACCAGTGGACCCAAAATTGAGATCAATGGATCTACCAGTACCAAGAGAACTAGTTCTCATGGGCACTGGAGCAGCCTGATTACACCTATTCATCTGCTTCTCTCGAGCCCTGACGTTCTGGAACCAAAAGTAAATGTTCTTACCCTCAACATGCCCATACTGGTTCAGCTGGAGACAGATCTCGTGAATCTGCTCTGTAGTTGGGCACTTAAATCCCTTGACATAGTAAAGATCCTTGAGGATTCTTATTTGTTCTGGAGTAGGAATCCACCTGGTACGGCTTCGCCAGAAATCCATGTTGGCACTACTTCCAGCTGCTTGGGTGTTTCCTCCCTCCTCTGTTGGTTGCTGTTGTTGTGGTTCCATTTGTTGCGGAGTTTGGAGCTCCATTAGTTGCAGAGTTCGTGGCTCTTGGGTCATGGGGTGAGAGGATGTGGAAATCGAGGAATACATGGTTTAGTGTTTGAGGGAGATTTTGTTAGAAGGATTGGAGTTGTTGAACTGGTGATTGGAGATCTGAGATTCTCAGAGGAAAGATGAGATCGAATCTTCAAATGGAAGAAAAGATCTGAGAAAGAAGGATTGAAGATTTGGAGGAAAAGATTGAAGATCTGAAAGTTCAGAGGAAAGATGGGATTGAATCAACTAGATGGGAGAGAAGATCAGAAGAGAAGGATTGAAATTGATGAAGAAAGGATTTGAGAAGAGAAAGGCTGAAGAGTTGAGAGAGAAAGGCTTGAGCTCGGAAGAAAATTTCTTTTCTTTTGGAGTGAACAGTTTTTCCCCAGAATGCACCTATTTATAGAACAAGGTGAGCAGATCTCCACCGTTGGATGAACGATCTCAGAATTTGAATCCACGCGTTGGATTAAAGTCATCCGAAAACCCGGAAAAGTTGTTGGCGCGTGGAGAGCGTGTAAGGGGACAGGCCGAACCTCGAGATGCTGTGGCAGACAGCTTTAGCCGAAAGTGATTTGCTTTCCGTAAATCACGGAAGAGACGTGTCGTGGCACGTGGAGTGTACCGACAGTTTGTTGTTATTCTATCGCTTATGATAGAATAAATAAAAGAAGTTGCATGGATAGTAACGAGAGCAGCTGGTGCTCTAGTGGTTGAAGAGCAAGGCTCATGTACAAGAGGTCAGAGGTTCGAACCTTGCCTCTCGTTTATTTTTATTATGTTCGCTTATGACATAATAAGTAAAACATTTGTACACATTATATTAAGCACAGCTTGTGCTCCAGTGGTTGGTGGGCAAAGCCCTTGTGCAGCAGGTTAAGGTTTCGAACCTTGCCTCCCCCGTTATTTTATTTATGTCGCTTATGACATAATAAATGTAACACGTGAGCATATATTAATGAAGGCAGCTCTTGCTTCAGTGGTTGGGAGCAAAACCTTCGTGTTTGAGGTCGGGAGTTCGAACCTTACCTCTTACAAATATTTTTGGATCTCGTATATGCTTGATATACGGACGTATATACGGTATGTACGGTATACATACGTATATACGGTCTGTACGGTATGTATACTTATATACAGTTGTACAGTATGCATACGTATATACGGTCTGTACGGTATGCATACGAATATACAGTTGTACGGTATGCATACGTATATACGATCTGTACGGTATGCATACGTATATACGGTATGTACAATTTCATACCGTAGCCGAGCTGGAAGTTGGTGGGCCGATTGGTAGGCCCAAATAGTAAGCCCAAATAGTAAGCCCGAATGGTAGGCCCAAATGGTAGGCCCAAATGGTAAGCCCAATTGTTCGGCCCGAATAGTAGGCCCAAATGTTAAACCCAAAGTGGTTTGGGCCGGTTCGAAATGTGGATGGTCCGATTTCTTCAGGCCCAATTGGCCAGCCCTAGTGCTTAGCCCAAGGATTGAGCAAGCCCAAGTCATCATCATTGGATGACATAATTTATTGGCGTGCTTTTGGGGATGATTTGTTTTGAGTGATGCATCTCTATGGTTGTGAAGAGTGGTGCATGCTTAAGTTTTACTATGGAGATTTACCGTGATGCTAATTGAGTAGCGAAACACTTTGTGGGAGTGTTTACTGTGCTTGTATGCCAGTACAGAGTGATGATCTATGTGATGATCTATGTGAAGATCTATGTGAGGATCTATGAGATGATCCATGTGACGATCTTGTGTATGTGATGTGGAGTGTTGTTGAGCAGTTGTTGTGTGCGTTTACGTTTGTGATGAAAGGATTTAGTGGCCATAGGAATGTATTTTTATACAAGGGTTGAGGCTTTGTAGATTACTACAGCTTTGGGAAAGATGGATATTCGATGGTTAGGTCAACCTTAATCGAGAGGAATTGACTTACGCTCAAATTTCGGGACGAAATTTCTTTAAGGAGGGTAGACTGTAATACCCCGGAAAATCCAAATTAAATTCCGTTGATTTTTAGAAATGATTTCACGATAGTAGGAGCGAGTACGAAGCTTGGAGAAGTGTGGAATTAGTTCGAACGATTTTATTTTCGAAAACGAACGTTTTTTAGGGGGTCAACAAAGTTGACTTTTTATACGTTCAAAAATTGGGAAAACTTCCTTCATGAAAGTTGTAGAGCTCGTCGATACGAGTTCGTGGACATGTGGAACGCATTATTTGGAGTTCGTATGATTAAGTTATGAATATTTGAAAATTGGGAATTTTCTATAAATAGGAAAAATATCTGATTTTTCATTAAGGACGAAAAATTATTTTTTTTTGCAAAATGACCCCCAGCCCCGATTCTCTCTCTCTGTTTTCCCCTCAGACCCGGCGGGTCGAGCTCGACCCGACCCGGCTTTTTCACCACCCTCCGGCCTCCTCCGTCCCCGGACCCGGGCTTCCCTGAGATCGCCGCCCCACGTTGAGCCTCCCTCCGGTGTCGCCTCGCCCCGTCGCTGCTCCCAGACCTGGATCGAAGCCACCCAACCTCCAATCGGTGACCCGGACGGAACTCCAGTTTGCCGGCGTCTCCGAGGCCGATCCTCCCCATTTTTGTGATCTCCTCCTTCCCCTAATCATCCTCATATCCTCCTTGCTTGACGATTTGGAGTGTGGAGTGAAAGATCACGAGTTGAAGATTTCGACGTCCCTGATTCAATCTGGAATCTGATCAGACGCACGAGATTAATCCAACTTCAACGCTTGATCTAGGACGATCTAGGCCAAACCAGACTTAGCTCCAGGTATGGAAGTCGACCACCCTTTCATTTTGAACCAGTTTGTAGTTGGTCACTTTGCCATCTGAGGTGGTTGACCGGCGTTGACCGCCGCGTTGACCGCCCACTGACCACCGCTTGTGGCGGCGCATCAGACCATATTTCGAGTTTTCATTATCTAAGCGATGATCTATGCATCCATACGAGCGTTTTGTTATATAACATGGTCATGTTAGAAAAAGTTGATAAATAGTGGATTTACGTTTTGACGTTACTATTTAACGTTTTTACGTTTATCTTCGGTTTACGATCTGTGAAGATCTGACCATCGGTTTTGCTTCAATTTTGGATATGTTGATCGTATGACTGTCCCGGTGACCTTGTGAGGTCACGGGCGAAGATCCGACCGTTGGATCTTCGTATAATTGAGAAATAGTGATTCGGAAGGCGATTCTTGAGAATCTGACCGTCGGATTTTCATATAATTTTATGGAGATGTTTGTTAGAGTGATTCAAGAAGATCTGAGTCTTTATGATAATTTTGGAGGATGATCCTAAGGGCGATCCGTGAGGATCCGACCGTTGGATCATCGTATAATTTCGATCTGACCGTTGGATCATCATTAAATTAGAATCCAACCGTGGATTTCCGTATATGTGTGCTTTTGAGTTGTTGGCTAAGTTAAGATCATTATTGGATTAGGTGATCGATGGATTTATTTGGCGGACGATTCGTGAGATTGTTAATGGAGCTGTGAAGAAGACGCAGCTGGATTAGAGGTGAGTAAACCTCACGTGGTTCATATTACGAACCCAATATATTTAATTGCTTTATTTTGCAATCATATGAACTATTGTTGGTGTATTAGACATTCCTGTGTGAATGTCTGTATATATATTATTACGTGAAATAATATGTATTGTTGGAGTTGTGTTGAGTTTATTGTTGAGAAACAATATATTGTGAGAGGTATTGAGTTTATTGTTGAGAAACAATATATTGTGAGAGGTGTTGAGTTTTATTGTTGAGAAACAATAAATTGTTGTGATCTGTGGAGATCACTAGGTCACGAGGTGACCATGACATCTATTAGTGAATCACGCTCTCGTACCGGGCTGGTGGTTATTAATAGTATTAAATCGTAATCACGTCTGTGGCCGGACGAGTGGTTACGTTCAGTTAGAGCTCTAGTCTGTCTGCCAAATGTGGAGTGACCTTATGAGTGAAATTGAGAGTAACTCATAAGTGTCAATATATATATGGTAACCTTATGAGGGAAATTGAGAGTAACTCATAAGGGTCTATATATATATATGAGTCTGTCTACCAAATGTTGGGAAATCTTATGAGCGAATTTGAGAGTAACTCATAAGTGTCTATATGTATATATGAGAGTGAGTGATCTTATGAGCTAAATTGAGAGTAACTCATAAGTGTCTACATATATATATGAGAGTGAGTGATCTTATGAGCTAAATTGAGAGTAACTCATAAGTGTCTATATATATATATGAGAGTGAGAAAGTAACGTGGGTTTGTGGTAGTCTTGAAATCTAATAAATCAACAGTTCTTTCTTGTTTACTCATACTGGCTGTAAAAAGCTTACCGGGTTTTGTGTTGTTGCAACTCCCGGTACACTATTCAAATTGTGTAGCGGGTAATCCTACAGGACAGGAGAACCAGGACGGTGATCGTGCGGTTAGAGCAATTGTTAGAGTTTTACAACAATTGTAAGTTGTGAGGTGTGTTATGCTCATTTGAGCTTTATAATATATTGTGAGAGTGAATTGTAATAATGAACTCGAAGTTTCGAGATTTGGTTTTTTTTGTAATTGTAATTATTCAGGTTTCGGATTTGAATTTATCATTCAAAATCCGGGGCGTGACAACCACCATAACCGGAGGCTTGGCCTCTCTCTCTCTTCACACGTTTACCTCCACGGTTCCGTGCACGCCTATCTTGACGGTTTCCTTCCTCTTTAGGGCGAGAATATGGACCAGAACGTCCAGAATTATCCCTATTCTTAGGGTTTCGCTCCTTGCGTACTCCCTTGGAGGCGCGACTATAATTAGACTCCGGAATTGACTTGGTTCCCACGGGTCTAGAGTTATAGTTCTTCACAAGTATGTTGTCGTGCTTTTCAGCTACGTTCAAGGCACCAATTAGCTCATGAAATCTTGTGATGCGTCTGGCATTGACATCAATCCGATAGTTTTTGGCTATCATCAATGTAGAGACGGGGAAGGTGGAGAGAGTCTTCTCGATCAACATCGTATCAGTGATATTCTGTCCACAGAATTCCATCAAAGATTTGATACGAAGGGCTTCCGAATTGTAGTCAAGTACAGACTTGAAATCACAGAAGCGGAGGCTAGACCATCTCACTTCTAAGTCTGGAAGCAGGAAATCACGGACGTTGCCAAAACGCTGCTCGAGTTCTACCCATAGTCTTCTTGGGTCTTCCTCATTGAGGTACTCATTTTGGAGTGTGTCATTCATGTGCCTTGTCATGAGAATGATGGCTTTAGCTTCATTCGCCTCTCTCGTAGCTCTATTTGCTTCAAAAGCAGCAGCTTGTTGAGGAGTACGCACGTCCTGACTTGGCTCTTGGATCGTACTCAGGATCCCATCAGCCTTAAGATGCTGGCGCACATCACGGACCCACTTGTGGTATCCAGCGCCTGTTGTCTCTAGTGGAGCGAAGCTCAACTTGTTCAGGTTACCCATCCTGAAAAACAACAAGAAAATAGGGTTAGTTTCGGAGCGAAAAAGGCTACCACGAAAAACTATAAAATTTCTGAGCGTAGTCACTTCCAAGAAATTAGGGATTTTCTGAGCGTAGTCGCTTCCAAGAAAATCCGATTCCAAGAGGGGTTTTTGGATTAGATCGAAACGACGATGTGAGTGGTCGATCGTTTTCTTCTCAACAAACTCTAAGTTTGGAGGACTCTACAAGCTCTAAGCTCGAAGTGAGCACGAACCCCCACAGTTCGGCTTTTGGTCTCCCCTATGAAGAAGAAAGGGGGGTAGAAGAAGGGATGTTGGAAGTCCCCGAGAAAAGAAGAAGAAATTGAAAAACTTCAAAAACGGGAACTTTTAGAAAAGTTTACCTTGAAAAATAGCCGGAAATCTTGACCGGAAAAGTCGTTGGTTGGGCTGTGCAGTGATCTGCAGGGTCGCTGCGAGGATGTCGCGAGGACGCTACGGAGATTCCGCGAGGACTGTTACGGGGACTGTGGGGATGCGACTGCTGCGGGGATGTCGCGAGGTCGCGGGACAGTTAAGGGGCCGCTGCGGGGATGCGACTGCTGCGGGGATGTCGCGAGGCCGCGAGGACAGTTGCGGGGATGCTGTGGAGATGCCGCGAGGCCGCTGGTGAGTCGCGGTCGCGAGGGCAGGCGAGCGTGCGCGAAGGTAGAAGGCAAGCAGGGCTTGGTCAATTCCTGGGGTTTTGGTTTTTAAAGCTAGGGTTAGGGCTCGTGCTGATAACGTGTTGTAGAGAAACTGAATTTGAGAGGAATTTGCTGTGTATTCTCATTGATAATAGGGGCCTCTTTATATAGAGGATTACAATTCATAGAATCTCAATCGTACAAGGAAAGTAATCGTACATTGAATAGGAATCTAGATCCTTCTAATTTAACTCTATTACCACTAGGTCACCTAGAGTTTGGGCCAAACACAAATAGAGATATCCTTAAACATTCACTAATTTAATTATGGATTAAATACTCGTTACTCCTCATACTTTTGCATGAAAAACAGTTTAGTACAAATTTTTTAAATTAAACAGTTTAGTCTTTATTCTTTCTAATTCTCACACAACAGGTCCTAAAATGACTATTATACCCCTCACTTTTTTTTTCTCTCTCTCTCTACACACACACACACGTTTAATTATCAATCATCATAACCCTTGCAGAAAGTAATGATTTTTGTCCATTTATTTTACAACAACTTATGAAAATGGAACACTGAACAAATATGTCTTACGGAACATGATTCAGTAAATGAACACCTCAAAGAATATGGCACCCTCCACCCTCATAAGGAACATATTTGAATCCAACAAGCTGACATTGATTACAGCATGAAGGGAGATCAAGGACTATAAGAGGCTTAGGTTCAGAAGCCTTTGGGGGTCCAACACTCACAATTTCTGCTACTTTCCCAACCTTCCTTAGTCGTCTCACCACCAACACTGGATCAACATCTCCTACGACCGTCAAAGTTCCCTTCTGACCATCTACGGCTACAATATCTATTCCTATTCAACCAAATAACAAGATTAGTTAGTACTAATTGTCACTGTTTAGCCAAGAACTAACGATTATTTGAGGGCGACGTTCCCATGTCAGAGTTTCTAGTAATGCAAGGAAATGAAGTACAAAGGCTATTGCTGTTTATTACCTTGAAGCTTGGTAACGGCTTTCAACACATCTGTCTTGCAGATCTGGCGATTTATGCTGACTTTTATTACAATTTTCTGTGGTATATATGTAGATGTTCATGTACAAACAGATGCACAAGAAAACACAAACAAATTAATGTGTGAGCAAAACTAGCATTTTGAACCAAATTAACAAGCAGCGTTGGTTATGAAATGGATGCATAAACAAACTACTGGTTTACCTTCATGGTTGCAGCTACAGAGAACTTGGAGGATTCAACTATCTGCCCCCATTGTAGAATCAAAGAGACCACTTTATATATGACAAACCTGAAGGATGTGGTATGGATATTTCTGTTCTTTAATTTTAAGATGGCGTACACAAATGTATTGCAAAAGCCAAAGAAACCATCTTGTTGACTAGGACTGATGAATAAATCAAAGATACATGAGTATGTTGACTTGGTTATTAGTCTCTTCCAAGAGGATATTAAGATACTACATATGTCTGTTAGGTACAAGAGTACTGTTGGCATAAATATATGTATATGTAGTTAGGTTATACAGTGCAATGTTGTTGCACATTCTTTGGTTAATTATGTTTTTTTTTTTGAGTAAAATGAGGTCAGTCCTTTATTGAAATTGAAATATTACAATGATACTATGCCAAAAAGAATAAAAAAGAAAATAAACGATGCGAAAGGAAAAGATGCAAAAATTGCATCTGAAATACAGAGAATTAAAAATGCAAGAGCAGCAGCGACGAAGCGCAGCGCTGATTTTACACTACGGATTGCAGTCGTGTAGTGAATTGAGTAGTCGGTGGTTTGACTACCCATCGAACTCCAACGCACAATTTGACAAAAATCAACTTGGCGTCGGAGTGAAGGCACTCTCTCACCTAAAGATCGAAGCCGGCTAAGGGTGTCAGAACATGGTCATGTTAGCAGACGATCTTTCACGAACAAATACCATAGAATTGGGTCCTGGATCCAATACCAGTAAAGCACAGGAGCCCCAATCCATTCTAGCGAATCATAATAAGCCCACCAAAGATAGTGGGCCGCAGACCAAAACCCAACTTCTACCCGGATCCCAGATCCGGCTCCATTTTCCAAGCCCACCCGGATCCCAGATCCGGAACCTGCTGTCGACGAACAGGGTACCAGCGTCGTCACCCTCGGCCCCGTGACTTTCAGTAAAAGAAACTGCCCTACTGCTATAGCCATCGCCGACCCCCAAGTCACCGTCGTCGTAGCCCCAAAAAGCCGGGTCCCAAACCCGGATCCGTTTGCACAGTTGGCGCCGATCACTAAACCACGAAGCCCACGACCAACCCCACCGCAACTCCCGCCGCCTGCATAATCTCTTGCTGCCAGACCGCCTGCAGATTCATAACCAGAAGCAAGCAAACCAGCCAAGAGAGGATCAGTTCTTGTCAAACCGCCGAAACCATTATGGTTACAAGGAATCCAATCCACTGGATCCCCCAAACCCCAACCGATTCCACCGCCATCAACCGCCGCCCAAACCCGCCTAACCCTTGCCACACAACCCAAATCGGAGCAGCCACCATCAAAAAACAACCCATTGCTCCCGAAAGAGATGAGGGCAAGCATACATAGGCTGAAACCTAAAGAGATCTCCAAGAGTGGAGTAGATTCAGGCCGCGACCACCCCATAAGAGGTCCTGCTCCTCAAACCCTAGGAGAGAGCGTAGGGAGTTTTGGTTAATTATGCTTTGTTATGTAATTACCAATTTTCTGATATACTTGGTTTTCTTATTTTAAGTAATAAGAGATTAATCGATGAGATTAGCTCATCGATCTAAGACAGACGCTATTACTCGATTGATTCACTTCGCGAAAAACATGAGGAAAACGAAACTTCATATACTCAGTTGATTTGATTCACAACATCAAAGTATCCAACCAGATATGTGTTGCACCATATTTATGAAAATTTAGAGGAAAAAAAAAAATCCTACCTTCTAAATAGCAAGCAAACTGCAACGCACCTTGTGCCTGGAGTTGTACGAGTCAACTTTTATCGGATGATCATGATTGTATGAGATAGGAAAAGCTTGTCAAACAAGAACATTTCAATGCAAATTTCTGGCAAAATCAGGAATTGACTAAAATAATTGGCATATATATATATATATATATGGTTCACATACGACTAAAATATCTAAGAGCTGTCGATCATCGTGGGTGCAGTGCACTTATAGGACTTGACTCAGCATAAATCACAATATTGATGTCTCCATTTGGTGGAAAAGTTCGAACAACTGACTTGTAATTCTACGTACATCAATATTGATCAGTTAAATAGAGATAATTAAGGGCATGACTATAGGCAATAGCTTGCTCTAATCCCTCTAATAGCTGTCAACATTCCGGTGGTCAATCAATCTTCGGTGAGCATTGGATATGAATATGGCCGGGTTGGTCATTTGACTTTTGCACGTAGCTAGCTAGGTCATAAGTAAGAGGAAGTAAATCAAACACAAGATACGATTGGAACCCAGATTAATTATGATCAGTACTACGGAATCATTCGAGGGAGGACTTTGGACTATCTCTCGTTTATATAAAAGTATATATATATGAATCATATTATTGAAGCTTTGACCAAAAAAGAAATAAAAAATATCAACGAAGCTAGGGTCGTAGTTTATATTAGTTTTTTTTTTTTTTTTAATTTGTCAATCACACGGTGTCCTTAAATACTTCCTAGGTCCAGAGACTAATCCGTGCTCGGGGGATCTTGTCAGAACGCCTTCTCCCTCTGGCCACCTAAAATATATTGGGATTTAATTCCAATAAGCGTTGGCGGCATTCGAACCCGGGTGTGGGGGTTCCACACCTGGAGGCTCTTACCAACTCGACCACCTACAGTGGTTGTAGTTTATATTAGTTGCTAAGCCCCGTGTTGCTGCGGGTTTGATTTTTATCTTAATTGTTTGGCTTGGCTGGGACTAAAAATGAAATGGTTTTTAAGAATTGAGAGTGAGAGAGAGAGAGGACAGAAAAGTAAATCCTGTAAATGTAGGGGCACAATCGTCCCTTCACTATTTATTAAATAGTGATGAACAATATTTTAGTGTTTACCTTTTAGTATAGAGTATAATATTGCGACAAGTACAGCAGGTAGGATATATATTATTGCGATCAACTTGTTATGTTGTGTCTGTGTGTCTATGTTTGACTGATTGTGTGTACACACACACATACATAAATATATTGCGCCATTTCATTGATGGATTTTTTTTTTTTTTTTTGTCATTTTAAGAGATCCTTTGTAGGCTCACTTTTCGATTACATATCGGCATCTCGACCGTTTACTTCTAAGACTCCATGAATAGTTCTCTTATGCAAATTTCAGTCAAATTGGTAACTGTTAAGGCATCAAATTAGATTAAATCAATTGACGAACCAAATCTGTCAAACCTGAACCGTTCATGTTTAAAACTGTAAATCACAGTTTTGAATGCCTTAAAGATTATTAATTTAGCTGAAAATTTGCATAATTAATCTACTCATATAGACCTAACAATTAAACAGTGCAGATGTTAACAAGTGATCGAAAAGTTAACCAAATAATCAATTTTATATATATAATCCGATCCAAATTGTATGGTCACTTCTAAACCAACTATCTTTTTTTTGAGAATTTCTAAACCAACTATCTTATATAGCTATTTAAGCAAAAGATTAAATCTGAAAATCATTCAACAGTTTGATAATTACCCATCATAGTCATTTGAATTTTTTTTTGTTTTTGTTTTTTTGTTTTTTTTTTTTGTAGCGGTGCAAGGATAATTTTTATTGAATAAACAAAACTTTACAAACAAACAAAGTTACAAAACACACAGAGTGAGGAAAACGCAAACAAACATAATAGAGACTAACCGTAACCAATCAAAATCCATGCAGATAGCAAACCCTCCAAGGGAGGAAAGGAAAGCAAATGCCAAAACTGCCACAAGTTTAAACTTCAGGTGACACAAAGACGTCACCCAATTTGCAATCGAAATCAACCACAAAGTCAAAGGCGGGTTGGGAAGGGAAGAAAACGACGGAGGGATGAGAGCTAGGGAAAAAGAAGAGAGAGATCTCTCATCAAGTCTGCTTTTGAATTTAGTCATTTGAAAAAAATATTCACCCAAATTATTTTAAAGAAACAAATAATTTTTTTCACATGCAGAACACGAGTTATTAAATTATATGATAATTAAGTTTCGACCAATAACATTACATAAGCCTCCAAAAACAAATATATATGGCGGTGGATATATATGATAAAATTCACTCTTACAAACGGGGTATTATCAAGTTACTATAACATCATGGAGGAATGAATATTGCAAATACAACATGAATATATTGAACTATTGAAGTTCTGCTCCTCAAAGGATGTTGCACACTCCACCATCAAAATGAGGAGCATAGCTGATGACCCCAACAAGCTCACACTGATTACAACATGGAGGAAGAAGGAATACAGGAGGAATTTGCTTAGGTTCCGAAGGCTTCGGCGGTCCAACACTTACAATTTCTGCTACTTTTCTGGCCTTCCTTAGTCGTTTCACCACCAACACTGGATCAACATCTCCCACAACTCTCAGTAATCCCTTCTCACCATCTACTACCACCATAGTTATTCCTGTCAAAGTTCAACAGTTAAACCATGCATATACACCAGTTCATTACCAATTTATAAATACAACCGAAAAAGAATAGCAGAGGCGAACATTGTTGTTTACCTGTAAGCTTGGCAACGGCTTTTAGTACATCTGTCTTGCAAATCTGGCAATTAATATTGACTTTTATCACAATTTCCTGTGATGCATATGCAAATACCATGTCATTTTTTCTTTTGGGCCAATGCATATACCATATAGAATACAGACATGACAACACAAATTAAAACGAAGGTAATGTGGGTATGTGAGGGAATTAAACTTAGATTCCTGACCAGAAATTAGAAGCTTTAGTATAATAAAAAATGGGTGCATGCCACCATTGATATGATACATTACCTTCATGTTATTGGCATGCAAATGCGAGAACTGGTGGTGGATAGTGGAGACAACACCGAACGTCCGAACCACTTTTATATAGAGGACCTTGAGGGATGCCTGAGATCATTGGTTATGTACTGTATATGATCTCAGATCTCTTTGATTCCCGACGGAAAATAAATTTTCAATAAATATTAAATGATAAAAGTACAAACCAAGTTGTTAATTAGGTTTTGGGGCAACTGATATGGACAAGTTAAGAAATATAATTATGACTGCAGTCTCCTCCATGAGGATATTAAATTATTAACTATCTTTATATTTATCTACTATCTTTATATGTAATCATACGCTAACATTGACTTCGCCGTTGAGTTACGTCGGCCTATGAGAACTATGTTATGTAGAAGAAGGGTTCAAAGTTGATCAACTTGAGAAACCGTTCTGATCGAATATCTATCAGCACACTGTAATGACTTGGTGGGCTAGCTAGAGGTGTCTGATCAGCGATTGGCCTAGAGTACCTAGTAGAAAATAGTTGGTGATCATCTATTGGCCTGGGTACGAAGGAACCGCTGGGAACAAGGAATGCATGTTACACTAATCTAGCAATGAGCAATTAATCTAATTGGGTTTTAGTATTCGATCAACACAATTTTGATACATTGGTTAATCAATATAGTATCCCATCTTATTGTTAGTTTTCATGTGGAGGGGCATCTTTACGTTAAGGACGACGACGTTATGATTAGACTACAATATTACAACCTAGTACCTACATCCAATAAATGTAGAGTAAATAAAGGAGATTAATCTGTTAGAATTAAATGTGGACTTGTCACACATTATCATGATTAGCTTAATGTCAAACCTACTTTAACATGAATACAAATTGTTAATCAAATCTAATAACTTAATGAAACTGTATATCTATTCATTAAGGTTAGAATTCCATTAATTACTTAGTCTACAAGAAAGGCTTCAAGACTGTGATACATTAGGATTCTAATTAGGAGACTTGTCCCTTAAGAATTACCTTAATGCATGGAAGGATTCTAAGGGTTAACTATCCTATATAAATAAATGAATTTGGCCCTTGCTACCACCATGATATATTGCATAAATTCTATCCATTGAGAAGTAAGGTTGGTAAGTAACAGAAGGCTATATTCAGTTGATCTTGTGTTTGCAGTGCTGCAGAGATGGAATTCATGCTAGTCATAGCTGAAGGTAAAATATTAATTCAAGTATGGTTATTGTCGAGCTCGTGTGCATATGTTTGTGAGCATGAATTTGGTTTTACATAATCATCACTCGGAGGATTTTTAGATATCCTTTGTTGGGTGCATCATGAGTATGAAAACTATGTGCAAATTTGTGTATGATGTGCCCCACTCCCAAGTATAGGAGGTCAAGTTTAAGTAAAGGGAAAGTGAGAGTATCGTACCCAAGGGATTGAGTAACTCTACCCTAACTAGATCACCGTGAAAAGAAACCTAGAAAAACACATGCGAGTCTATCTTTTTACAAATTAATAGTCTCGGCCCTTTGGAAGCCAAAACTATCAATAATGATATTTACAATGGTAAAGTGGTGAATCGGCTTGGTTGATTTTAATTATTTATAAAGTAAACTAAGTTGCACAAAAATAAACTAAGCTAATAAAAATAAAATATAATAGAGACTTTGATCAATGAGATAAATAGGTTGTAAGGCATCACACCTAACCTCCTTTGTGCCAAATCTAAGTAACCAAATCTAACATGCTCATGCCAAGATGGAATCCCCCTCGGTTCTCTTAATTATCGAGTAACCAAGAAACAATTATACTAGAGAATGTATTTAAGCTACACCTTGATTATCGGACATAACTCTCCTACAAACCTTTTAGTTTCTACCTATTCCTTGATTATTGGACACAAGCAAACCTATGTAAATGCAAGCTAAGATTCCTTGATTATCGGACACCTAAGCCACATCCACATGATAAGCTCAATTATGGCTATGTTTGGTAGGGCTGTTCTTTGAGAAAAAGCTGGCTTCTGCTTATTTCTGAGAATAAGTGGCTGAAAAGCAAAGCTGCTGAGTGTTTGGTAAACTGGCTTTTTATAGGAGCTATCAGTGGCAGAAGCAGTGGAAAAGTGTTTGGTAAATCAAACTGGCTTGTGCTTTTTATTTGTGGAATGACCAAATTGGACATGAGAGATTATTTTGCCTTATTCTTAACTTCGAAAGGAAAAAAACCTAAACCCCTAGAATTTTTTTTTCTTTCTCTGCCGCCACCCTAAACAAAAAAAAAAGTATAGAGCCTCAGCCGCGCGCACGACTGGCCTCGCTCCCTTCCTTGCAGCAGCCCACCTCAACCTGCCCAGCCCCGGCGCTCCTGCCCTGCGCAGATCCCACCACAGCCGCCAGACAGCCAGATTGATCTTCCGGATCGACCATTCAGCCTCCGCGCTGCACACCTCAAACCGAGCACCACCGGAGCCGCCCTTGAGACCCACCGATCTTGACCTCAACCCAGATCGCCTGTGCAGCCCCGCCCTCGTGCCTGCCGAGCTCGCCTGCGCAGCCCCGCCCTCGCGCCTACCTAACCCACCTGCACACAGCGTGCAAACTAGAAGAAGACGCAGAAAAGTTTAGTATTCAAAGGAAAAGGAGAGAGGAAAAAATAAAAAGAAAATGGCATCGGTGATGAGGGAGAGAGATGGGGAGCAGGGGAGGTGATGATGCGGCTGTGATGAGGGAAAGAGATGGGGAACAATGACGAGGGAAAGAGATGGGGAACGATGGTTGAGCTGAAATTGTTTCAGCTAGGAAGGGCAATTTTCGGTATTTTGGAGATTTCATTTATCTACAGTAACTACCGCTACAGTACTTCGGTGGCTTCTGGCTTCTGCTTATCTAAGGAAGCCACAGCAGCTTCTGAAAAAAGCTGCCAGGAAGCTCAGTTACCAAATGCCAATTTGAACCGGGCTTATAAGCACAGGAGCTGAAAAGCTCCCCCAAACACAGCCTATAAGGACCCAAGCAACATTATTTGATTATTACAAGATTACCATTTCTACATTTGCACCATGCTTTAGTTTACTAAGTTTGTCAAGCCTAGCATACTTCCATGAAATTATCAACACTTACCAACCTTAGGTGACAAATCTAAGATGCATAAATGATGAGCAATTAAACTAGCAAAGTAGAAATTCATGGCATGATCCATATTAAATTTAACTACATAGTTTGTACACAAATTCGGCTAGGGCTAAACCCTAGTCCCAAATTTATTCTACTCACAACTCATGGAAATATACATAAAAGCCTTAAAAGAGTAATACATCATAAAAAGAAAGAGAAGATGGTGAGAAAAAGTCACAATACCCACGGGTTTGGTGTGTCAATACCAAACCGAGATGAATCAATCCCCCCACAAGCTTTCTAGATGCAAACCAAGAAGATGTGATGCTTCAAAGTATAGTATTTTCGGTTTCCTCATACCCAAAACACTATACAAATCTACAAACACAAAGACAAGATGAAGAACAAGGCTTTATGAATATATCCACAAGTGTGATTGATCAAAAGGTATAGAATCTCCGGTTTTGATTATCAACCAAAGATGCTATACCTCTCTCTCTACACAAAAGCTAAACAAAACTACTTAAACTACCTAAAACATGAAGAACTAAGAAGAGTGGAGAGGAAATGAAGAGAGGAAGAAGATGAAATGGATGAAGGAATAGATGAAAAACGTTCAAAGTGAGCGGAGGGTGTTTTTATAGGCCAAAAGTGATGAATGGATGGTGGAGATCAAAGGAAATGAAGGGCTAGATGTAAAGAACAAATGTGTAAGCACAAAATGTGGATCTAATCTTTAACTCCACATGAAAATGACTTAGGAAGCCCATAGATATTTTGATGGAGGAGATAAAGTAAGGGTAGAATGGTCATTGGGAGACAAAGGTGTAAGATGTAAGAGGAGGACCACTTGTCATCCTTCAAATTTTGGATTTCAAAATAACCTAAACCTAAAGTCTTCCCACCTAAACTCTCTAATCCTAGTCACACTACACCAATTTTGTTATCAGACAACGGCAAAAAACCGTTGTGTGATTTGATGTATAACCGTTGTAGAGTGAGCCGTTGTCTGATGAAAAATCAGACAACGGTGGAACACAGTTGTGTGATAAACACACAGACAACAGGTATGTGTTATAACTGTTGTTTGATAGCTCGACAGATGGCTCGGCAGATGCCAAGCGCGCAGCTGCGCAGCAGTTTAGGGGCGTCTTCAGACAACAGTGCCAGTTTGCAACCGTTGTATGTTAATCATGTCAAACAACATTTTTTTATTTTGTCTGTTATCTGATTGCTCTTCAAACTTCAGTTCTTAGACTATATCTGTTGTGTGATTAAATTTAGGACAACACAGTTCAATTGCTTCTGTTGTGTGATTAAATTGTAGGACAACAGAGTTCAATTAATTCTGTTGTGTGATTAGCTATTAAGACAACAGAGTTCAATTGCTTCTGTTGTCTGAGTATAAATTAGAAGACACTGATTTGTTAAAAACCGATGTGTGATATGAATGATTGCAATGTGTTTCTATCCCATTTTTGGCCATTCAGACAACGGGCAGTCATCTATATCTAATCTGTTGTGCGATCATTTGAACATCTCATTCCTGAATTAGAGAGTACGCCATCAAATACAAACATTGCAAACCATCAAATGAGAAATCTAACCAATACTCCCCGCGTGATGCTGCGGATTTGCATTGAAATTTTGTACGTAAAGCAGTCATAATAATAAGCTAAGAAACATTAATTGAAAATGTTATAACTTTACATATTACAGAAGTGGTGTTTAAACCAGACTCATATTTTTACATAAGAAGTTAAGCTCTCGGAGGAGGAGAATTATGACCATGACCATCACTTAGTGCGTCTTTAACAGGGATTTTAAGATTCCAAGTTCCTGTTGAAGCTCCAACAAACTGTGAAATCCCTTTTAATGGTTCATCAGTTGGAGTCATCTTTGTGGCTGTTTGAATGATCAGTATAGAGTCAGGAACCGGAACAAATTCAGCTCCATAGCTCACATCCCACCCAACTACAGAGTTCCCATATGATGGTGCACTTCTGCAATTTATTGACATCCAATTCAATAATGTAAGCTTTGATTCATCATCAGACATGCATGAGTGGGATTGTTTGGCAGTGCTTTTATAAAAGAGCCTTCTCTCACTGACATAATTTTTTTTATAAAGTGCAGGCGCTTCATGTAAATGCACCGTGAACATTTCTTAATGAAACAATCAATCATTTTATATATGAAAGCACTATAAGCTATTTCTTCCAACTTTCAAACCACTCCAAAAAGCTCTGAAGAGTATTTGAAAGCTTTTTTTACCATCACTAAAAGCCTGAAAGTATTGCCAAACAGGCCCCAAGTCGTGGACTATAAATTTTGTGCTCAGAATGCAAATAGATAGTATATATCAAATAATAATATAACAACAAAGAAGAAGCAATCTAACCTCATAAATTATAATTTCCAGAGTCTTCTTTGTCCCAAGTTTGATGGTTACTTCAGCGACCGGATCAGCAATGGTGAATTCTGGGTTGCACTCACAATAATCCACACTCAAACCTCCATATTGTATAGGAACATGCTCAGCAGAAATGTACCTACAGCATCATGTGAAATTTTAACTTCAAATCAACCAACTCTATAAAAGGGGATATACTCTACAGAAACCCCTATTGATCAAATCATGCAATGTCAGATAGACAGAAACTATACTAACTTGAAAAGGATCTCTGCAGATTTGGCTGGGCTTGCAAAGACAAACTTGGTTTTGGTCCCCTGTGTCAAGAAGGGGCTTATCAATATGTAGAATGCAAAATACCAACCATGCATGGAGCAGTCTTCTCACCACATACACAACAGATCATGCAAAAGCGGTTATATTTCACAAAAGCAAGACTGAAACTAATCAAGACTGGAACTATTTCCTACTCCTTACAGATGAACAAGTACACAAAAGCATCGCATTTCAGAGATCTGATTTCACTACTAACCACCGAAAGCCATAAGCCGCGACCCTTAAGACCCAACAACAAAATCAGGAAGAAAAGAACGAATCCGATGTAAGTGACATTAACGAACTGAAGCTTCTAATAAGACTAACACAGTTCACAAATATAACAGGAATGTATATTCTCAAAAAGCTCTCAACATAGATAATTGCAAGACCACAAGCAGAACATAAAGATCAAATAAAGGGAAAGAAATAACAGGTTCTCTACTTCTCTTTTGTCTAAGTCAGAATGGTAAATTAAACTACTTTTCAAAGTATAATCAACAACCTGTCCCAAAATAGCTTTACAAGATGGTGCGTGCTAAACAATCAAAAATACTACAGCTAATCACTATTAATTCTAACTAGAACAAATAAACAACTTTATACCCAACTTTTCCTCAAACGTCAATTTAGAACAAGGACATCAAAGAAAAGAAAACAAACAACAATTGCATATATAACCAACCAAGAAGCAAACAAATTCTAAGAACTAAATTAATTAAAACAAAAGCTTAGATTTCATCACACTAAAGGAAATACAATTTGCCAAAACTTGTTCTTTGACGGAGTAAAGAAAATCAACTCAAAAAAATAAGCAAATGGTTTGCTGAAATCAAATAAAAACTACTCCTCATCACCCAAATCGATAAACAGCTAATAACGTAATACCCAGACCAATTAACAAAACAATCAAATCAGTGAAGTACGACCAACATAGTAGACATAATGATCTTGCACAAAACAGCACCCACATTTGGACAACTTTCTCAGCAAAACAAACTGAATTAGACCTTGTTCTTAACATCGAGACATTTGTACATAAAAAAGGATCATAAGATACAACTCACCCTCTAATTTCTGCGAGATCACCAGTATATTCATAGCTAAGAGAGTAATAGAAGTAAAGCCTTGATGCCAGGACATCAATAGTTCTGAAGTACATGTTCTTTAGTCATGAAGCCATGAAGAACAATCAGAAACATGATACCTGATAAACAGGTGAAAGAAGAGAAAGGAAGAAACTGTTGTAAAGAAATGGATAGATTGCTGTCTTTCTACCTTATGTACTGCGAGTAGAAATACCTGCGGATGTTGTTGAGAGAGTCCTGGAGAAGATTGACCTCCAGATCAGTTTGCTCTTTCACTGCCTTCAACTGCTCCACACTCAGCTTCTCCATCTCTCCTCTCACGCTCATCACCATCTTCAGTCGATCTTCAACATGCACATAAGATACTAGCACAAACACGAATAGATTTTAATAAAAGCCCAAATGAAAAGGTAGATGAATGCAGATGGCTGGAATATCATGTATGAATGTAAAAGAAATCAACAAATGTAAATCTCCAGGAAAGTTATGTTAAATTCAAAACCATATTAATATTTCTGGAACACATATTATAAATTAAAAGCGTCTTACTTGGTTACAATTTTATCAAACTTGTACATTTTACCAAACTTATTTTTCGGATTCAATTTTAGTTATATTCCGATCCAGATGGCCAGTGACAAAATTACTAGTGCAGTCTAGTAAATCTACTGAAAATTGAATCAGACTTATATTAAAGTTCAAACAAATAAGCTCACCAACATCAGGTTCCAATTTTGCACTGTTTAAGTCTGACACTAGCTTGCTGATTGAGTCTTTTGTGCCATTCTGGATGAATCAGCAGGGACAAAAGGATCAGAACAAATGAAACCATATTAAAAGGGTTGAATACAAGTTACAAATTCTGCAAAATGAATAAGAAAAATGCACATAAAAAATGCATGATAACTTGAAACAAAATCAGGAGAGCACCATGGTAAAGGTGTGTCACAAGGTGGGAATACGTCCTAAATATAAACATATACATAATAATTTTTTCTGTAAATGCAACAAATTGACTATTACTGACTCTCTCAGCAATTAGGAAACAAATAACTACCTACACTAGGCATGGAAATCATTTCATTTCATAAGGTCAGGTTCTCACAGTGTGTTTGTTTAAACGAGACTGTTATCGACTATGTTTTGAAATATCTACTTGTTCAGTACGTACCATTAAAATTCCACTAAATTAATTACCAAGGCAAAAATCACAGAACGTAAACTTGCTTTTGTGAAACTAAATCAGGCAGTTTTTATACTAAACAAAAAAATTAATCGAAAAATGGAATATTTTTGAAAGATACTATTCTGAGTATCTAAAACAGAGAATGTAAAGCCAATCACATATATCATAATCAAATAATAAACCCAATCAAACCCTAAAGCACAAAAATTCTGAGCAGATAAAACAACTATATACTATAGGTAATGCAGAAAGAGAGACATTGTTGCATAAAAAAAAAAAAATACTTACACACTTCCAGTTTCCACCAACAAAAAACTGCAAAACAAACACAAGATTTCAATCAGATTAGAAAAATCCAACATTGAAGAATCCGCAACTTCATTGACTGAGAGACTAAAGATCTCTCATAGTAGTTTAAAAAGAATAAAAAGGATAGCCTATGCTGTTCTCTAAAACTTTACCATAGTAGTTTAAAAAGGATAACAATATCTGTTGATAAGGTGAGATGCATTTGTCACCACAGAAGCTGAAAACTCCTCAAAAATGCACCCTTTACACAACTAATGTTAGAGAATCACTCATCTATTGACGACAATCTATTGAATGCGATAACTTAACTCAACCTAGGTGCAATCAATCGTCTTTGATCCTCTTGAGAAGCTTGTTAGCCCAGCGTTTAACGCGTCGCTTCAGGGTATAGCCAACAATGATCCCAGCAACAAAGGCAATTGCACAGAACTTTGAGCATGTCCACAGGGACACCACTCCTCTGCAAGCAAACATAAAAAATTTACCAATTCAGTCCAATTGCAGAAATTCAATCCAACTATTGAAGTTCACTTAACCATAACACAAGTTCATATACTAATTCAAGCCTCACCAATACGTGAACAACTCTACTTAAACACAAGCCAAAACAAGTTTGGGAAGCTCAATAGCAAAACCCAGAATCAATTTGCGAAAAAGCGATTAAAGAACCAAACTTTGGTAGCATAATTGTTAGTTAAAGACAAGGCATTATGGACCTACTGCATAAATTGATCAAATATTTCACGAGTTTCACACCAAAGTAACCCAATTCACACATATATACAATCAGAAATTTATAAACTTTAAAAGGGTAGAGCTAGATGGGTCTGTACCTAACAGGTCTGGCGACTATAATACGAGACTGATCGGACAAAGCGGCAGAGAGGCCCTCAGTAGAACGAGGACCTTCAAAGGAAGAAGAAGAAGATGATGATGAAGCTTTTTCGGATTGGTGTGGGAGGAGCCGGTACATCATCCCCAGAAAAGTCACGTTCTTTTCTCTCTCGAAAGGCTCGGAATCCATGGTCGGAGATGGAGATCCGAGTCTCTGTTAAACTCCGGTGACTAGAGTGCACAATTTTAAGATCTGCTTATGAATATCAGAACCCTAAATTTTGCATCTCAGTGAATTG
The DNA here is from genome assembly GCF_958449725.1 of Rosa rugosa. Lineage (NCBI taxonomy): Eukaryota > Viridiplantae > Streptophyta > Magnoliopsida > Rosales > Rosaceae > Rosa > Rosa rugosa. Next base: position 31,780,418 of record NC_084822.1, read on the forward strand.
AAACAGTAACAAAGAGCGAAAGCTGACAAATTCAAATCAAAATTGAATCAAAACAGTAAAGGAGACGACGAGAACTTACCAAGTTCGAGACAAATCGAATCAAAGGCGTGAATCGAAGTTCGAGATGACGAAATTTTTTAGGGCTCCTGTGTGAATCCAAGTCTAAGGCTGCTACGATGTGAATCCACGGATTCACAGAGAAATCTCCTTTAGGGCTTCGAAGGGAAATCTCCCATTTAGGGCTTCGAAGGCTTCGCTTTGGAGGTGGTGGATTTAGGGTTTAGGATTGTGGAGTGAGTCGGGGCAGCTGTGGAATGAGTCAGAGTGAGAGTCGCACAGCGAGGGAGTCAGAGAGAGAGTCGGGGTGAGTTGGGGTTAGCTGTGGGGTTTTGTGGAGTGAATGTCGTGTCGGGTTTAGCTGTGGGCATTAGTTTGGTCTGAATGGATTTTTTCTGAAGTGTTCTAATAGTTTGGTCTGAATAGATCGATGCTATTGTGTAGTTGTCTAGCGCTAGGACACATGGCCACATTAATTTCATCATGCAGGCATCAGACCATGGTTTTCCACATATCTGTTGTCTGAATGCCAGTTAAAAATTTTCAGTTTTGCCGCCTCTTGTTGCCTGCTGAGAGGGAATCGAATTTTGGGGGAGAGAATGCAGGGAAATGTTGGAGGGAATAGTGCCATTTTGAGGCAAATCTACACACATCCAAACTTTCCCAATATATCTCCCTTTATCAGACAACAGAAAGTAAAAAAACAGTTGTATGATATTTTGCAAGCTACACTCATACAACAGATATAACTATTCTGTTGTGCTTTAGAGTATCAATTTGGAGCCAAATTTGAGTCGATCTAGGAGGGAAATCTGCCGCTATTTTTTTTATGATTCACACAACGGATTATTCTTGTAACCGTTGTGCAATGACCTTCTAAAAAAAAATTCAGAATTTTAACCCCCTTATACAACGTTAGTTTAGTAAACATGTTGTGTGATTAACTTTTCTTCATCACACAACGCATTTTTTTTTTTCGTTGTGCAAAAAGTGTTGTGTGTTAACATTTTTGGTGTAGTGTCAACAGCTGTTCCATGCCCTCCACACATGTTCTTGGCTGGAAATGGTTGGAAATTCGGCATTGACCTCCATTGACCCATTTTTTTGTCCGTTTGCGCACTTTCTTCTCCTTTCTTCCTTCAATTGAATCTCCACCGAGACTTTAGAATTGGCCTTCGGTTTCTTCATACCAAATGTTCATCCATATGTGTAGATCATCCTGGTAAAATTTCAGAGCTTAATTCATTGTGGTATGGCTGGAAATGCTGCCGAAATCCGTACAGGTCCGGTTTTGAAGTTTTCATCTTCTAGTCAGAAACTTGGGCTGAACTTTTGAAGGCCTTCCACTCCGAACTAACTCTTGCACTCTTCATAAGAAATGATCCTTAGAATGTATAGAATGGATCTGGAAAGTTTCAACTCATTTGGAGTTCATTTGATTAGTCTGCCGCTCCTCCTTCCTTGCCTAGCTCGGTTTCTCCTAGCCGGAGCAGGAAAATGTGCTAAGATTGACTTTTTAGTGCATTTCCAAGCTTCTCTATCATTTCCTAGCATGATAAAGAAAACATAGTAAATATATATAAATAAACACAAAGTTTAAGCAAAAGTGCAAGATTAGGGGAATAATTACTAGGTGATTATGGACCTAACATCCTTCGAGTTCTAAAGTTTGGAGTTCTGTTATTAGCCTTTGGATCTTTATGAAACCCACGTATTCTAATCTCTCTCAAATGGAGGAAAGTAATTGTATTATCACCTTTGTCAAGGCAGGAGTTTGGGGTGGAGTTGTGCTTTTAGTTTTTTACTGATATAATAATCCTACCGTTTGTATTGCGCGTTATGAAACTCAAGTATCCAAACACCCTGAAATGGTTAATATTGAAGCAAGTAATTGTAATATATGTGACATATATTGTCAGAGGTTGGCATTTCCACAATACTCCCAGAGTCCCAAGCTAGGAGTCTGGGGTTGAATTAATGCAATTGTGTAGTGGTATTTCTGCATGCCCGTATGTATATATGGTGCCCTAAATTCTGTACTCCAAAAAGGACATCAATGGAATATGATTCAGTGCCCAGCGGAACCGACCTTATGTGATTAATTCGGTATGAACGTATTAAACCATTATAACTACTCACAAGCTTTAGCATATATACTAGCAAGATCGCCCGCGCGTTGCTTTTGGGTTGACTATTATGAATGAAATGGAGAAAAAGTGCTGATTGAAGTGAAGCAGATGTTTGGACTTCATATTGAATCAACTTCTCTATTGAGACTTTCCGGGAAGATCCAAAGGCTTTAGTATTATAAGCGTAAGTACCCTTCATTGACGAAGGAGAAATTGTTACAACAGCCAACTTAGCATGAATAATAGTCCAAGAAACTAAGGAGAAATTGTAGAAAATCAATGATACGGCATCAAAATGACTATTAAATCACTACTAAGCTCAATACATAATTATGTGAATAAACAATATGAAACATAATTATAATATATTTATGAATGAGCATAATTATAATGCAGATCTTATCAAGGTTTCAATTGTTCCTCCTGCGATCAATTGTATTAAGGAACTTTTTAATTAAACATAAACACAGCAAAGTCACTATCTGCTTTCAACTTTCATCAGACTTGGAATCCAAATTCTGAAATTAGACAATTAAATTCAATCACAAAGAGAGAAACACACCAAGATCACCTTTGATGAAATCCTACTTCTTCCTCTTCTAAGCAGATCCAGAATACGTTCATTATCTTTCACTATCTGTCTTCACGCAAAAGAACAAAGATGAAATCTCACTTACTTTTGCTAACAGATCTGCCATGCAAGCTGCTTTTAAGAATAGAAATGCAAGAAAGGGTCTATGAATTCAATTGAAAGTATAAAAAAAATAATATGAAAATAACAACGAAGCAAACAAATCTTGAAATTATACCAGCTAACATTGCAATAAGCTCAAAAACACTGTGGTCCAACACTCAATTTAATAACCCAACAGACAAACTTTATCATGAATAAACAATTTCAATCACAAACTCTAATACATTACTAAATCGTCTTCCTAACTTTACTTTAACATGCATCCATGTAAACCATTATTTCTCTTCCTAATCTGTCTGAGAATTCATAAAGAGTTTACACCTTTTGACAAAAGTTTAGATTCATCATGTGCACACATCAATCCACTCCAATTGCTATTCAAATTTTCCCATACACTTTTCAGAAGTCGTTTTCCTTATTCAATCAATCATATTAGCGAACTTTTTAATTAAGCATAAACATAGCAAACTCACTATCTGAATTCAACTTTCAATCACAAACAGAAAGAGAAACGCACCAAGATTACATCGAACAGCTTGCCTTCGTCAACCTTGATGAAATCCTAGTTCTTCGTCTTCCACTCTTTGTCCTCACGCGACAGAAAGAGAAACAATAAAAATATATCATCTCATTCGCACCTAATCCAAACCTAAACTATCAAATCTTCAAAACAACACAGAGGTCTTTCCTCTGTTCCTTCTTTCACCCTCCAAGAATACATCAGAAAGCTCTTTCTTTTCGATTACGATCCAATTGACTCAGTCCCAAATCTCACACTTGTGCTGCGAATACCAAAGTTAAAGAAAACCACTTCGATCTGACTCAGTCTCAAATCTCAATGCTGCCAATACCAAAAACTGACGGACAATAGCTTCACATTTATGATGGTGAAATCCACCTACTGTTGTGACTACCCTATAACAGAAATTGCATCACCACCATCAAAAAGCAAATATCTAATGTGAGGGATTGATGCAAGCAGAAGTGCAGAACTAAAACCCAAACAGAGCAAGAATAAAAAACCACATGCATTAAGATATCGAATTCAAATTCAGAATTCGAATTCAAATTCAGAATTCGTATGAATTCAACCCAGAACTCTAAATTTCCAAACTTTCTTAGAAAGTGATGTAAAATTAAGGGAAGACAATGAAAATACAAAACAAAACAATTCACTTGAACATTCAAATTCCCACAAATTTGGTATATTTCAATGAGCAGAGAATGACTCACAGCTAATGCTTTAACAGTCAAATACCCAGATTCATGCTCTTCCCGTCCCCTTGTCCCTCATCTCGTCTCCTCTCTTTTGTTGTGTGTCAAAAAAATCCCAGAAAGTAGAAAATCCACTTGACCAAATCAGCTTCCCTTACTACTGCCAGACAATTTCACCAGAAATTAGAGCCAATTTGATGGTGTTTTTTTTTTAGGCGGCCTCGACTAAGCAGCATGCATGGATGATATAACTCCCAGAAGTTGTTGGCTGGGTGAGTGGAGGCGGAGCTCCGGACGATGGCATGGCTGTAAAAATGGGAAAAAAGGAAGGCAAAACCTTAATTTCAGTCATCGGCTCGGCTTGAGCCCTACTGTTACTCGGCTTAGTAACAGTAACCATCCCACCAACTTTAGTAGTATGTATAATTTCTGAATTCTAACCCCTCAGCGCAAAAGTATTGAGTGAGTTCGAATTCACAAAACAATAGTACGTTAGATTTTTTTTTTTTTTTTGAGAAAAGGGCGGTGCGGTAGCCCTCAAGCCTTGATAGCCTTAATTAAAGAAACTGTCGAATACAAAAGGGGGGGGGGAAATTGAGCCTAAACCCCTGATTACAATAAGTAGAACATCCTGAAATACTATCATGAGTCTCTACTAAATGCTTGTACTCAACAAAGCACCAATTAGCAAAGAGCGCTCTACTGGCGACTCTATTTGCTTTAACTGCTTTAACGTAGCGGTGATACAATGGAAAGATAACTTGATCTGCAACCCGACTGCAGCAAAGCATAACTACCATACGCATAGCTTTCCCATCATAATGTCACTGGACACTACATCCAGTGACACTTAATTTCCCTCTGCTACTAAGAGGCAGCGACCATTTGCAAGTGCAAGGAACTCGCCGCCTACCTAGAGCAAAACAGGCACACAAGGTGCAATGACTGGCACACAGGCCACTGCCTCCTACCGGAACACGGTTGGAGGTTATTACTGACAAAGCAACAACTGAAAAGAGACAAACAAAAAAGCAATAAATAGTTACCAAGCCTTGATAGGCCCACCATCGGACAGAAGAAAAAACTAAACACCAAAGCCCAGCCACACAGCAAGGCCCAAGCACAAGGACCCGGCCCAACCACCACTCCCCACCAAAACTCAGCGTCGCGATCCACCTAGGCAGCACCGCGCTCCACCAAGGCCGCCGCCGGCAAAACGAGCCCCACCGGCAAATCACGTCACCAGCTGCACCTGCACCGTCGCTTCCCCACCACTCCTGCCGCTCCACCACCAGCGTCAAATCCCCAGGACCAACGCTCCCTTGCCTGCCTGACCCCGCGCACCACCGTAGACCCAAACATCCAAAACCCATGGATCTACGACAAAAACTGAAATCAAACAACAAAAAACCACCGTCGATCCACCGATCCGCAGTAGCAAACCGTAGATCCCGCCACACCTTCCGACCGACGCAAGACACCTCCCCAATCCGACTAAGATCCGACGCTGGACCGGTCTCAAGCCTCAGCCACGCCACAGATCCAGATGCAGTCACCACCGTGCCTTCCCCCATCCTTGAGCCAGACCATCGCCCAAGAATCATGCCGCAGGCCCAAGCAAACATCCTCTCCCAGACCGGAATGCACGCAGCGGCAGAGCGCCGGCGTCGTTCGGTCGGGAGAGAGCACTCTCGATCTCCCATTGGTTTTTCTCCGCGCGTGAGGCGCTTTCTCCTCTCTCCTCTCTCCCTGCCTACTTAGAGAGCCTAGTACGTTAGAATTTAACACAACTGAAATTCTGAAATGATCCTTTTCACCACCAGTTTTTTTTTTTTTTTTTTTTGTTAAAAAACAATCCGGCTCTACAAACCTCAGTCGATTCATCCTCCTTGAAAATTCAGAAGCTTTAAAATGAATAACAATCTCAATAATGCCTGCATCACCCAAATCCAAAATTAGTGACACGCAAAGAGTTTGAAGAGATTCTCTGGAAAAAAAAAAAAAAAAAAAAAAAAAAAAAAAAACTCTACTTTTCCTCAGCAAAACGAACTCTCTCTCTCTCTCTCTCTACCAGTCTGTTGCTTTGAGAGCCTCCATCTGTTTCTGTGCGGCAAGGAAATGAAGCCATGCGAGAATCATGCGGCGGCTCAATAGATCAACAGATGTCATGGCATTTGTGTAAAAAACAAGATATAAAGGGGCAAAAATGCCAAACCAGTTAGGCTTGATACTGTTCATCTAACGCCTGTGCTTTAAAATAGAGAATTACTGTTGGAGTTTGAATAGAGATCTGACTCAAAGGGATCCGTCTAAGATTTTTTTCTCACCCGGATTCGTCTCAAGGGGATATTACCTCTCCAAGATCTGTCTAGAAGAGATTTCACCTCACTTGAATCTTCCTCAAAGAGATTTCTTCTCACTCGGATTTAGCTCAAGGAGATTTCAGTTAGATATGTCAGAGTGTGAATAGAATTCAGTTTTTGTAATTTGAAATCAAAAGGACAAGTCTGATTTACCTTTTGAATTTGAACTAAAGAGGTTATTGAAAGGATAAGTCTAAACAACTTACCTCTTCAATTTAAACTGAAGTGGTGTCTCAAACATTATATAACCAACAGGTCTTCCTCCCGAAAAAAACAAAACAACGTATTTCCTTCTTTTCTTTCAGAGAGAAAAACACTGAGTACGTTCGCTAGAATCCAAGGTCTGGTGCTAGGCCCTTAGATTATCGATAGTTGTATCTTGGTGGTCAGAAGCCTAACGAACTACAAGCACTGAGTAGGGGTGAAATTCTGTCGAAAGGACATTGCCAATCTGCAAGCCTCTATCGAATCACAAGTCAGTTCTCTTGCAATTACAATTCTTAGGGGTTGTCAACGGGGCCCATTCATAGCGGGCTTGGGCCGGGACAGGCTTTATTAAAAATAGACGGATCCAAGCCCGTCCATATAAAGCGGGCTTTGCTGGCTTTTTCGGGCCGGGCCGGGCTTGACCTTGCGGACTTTTTTGGGCCGGGCCTTGCGGGCTTTATGTATAAATAAATATTTAAAGACACAAATATTTTTTTTTTAATCAAGCTTTGGAAATTCATTGGATAATGATCAAATACAATCAAAGATAACATATCTATAATTCTATATTGTACCAAAAAAAATATTTATTTATATATAGATACTAATTTATTGATAAATAAATTTTTAAAGGCACTAATTTTTTATAAATCTATATTTATACATCATACACTCCAAAGAGCAACATATAGCAATTCAAAGAAAATGAGAAAACTGACCGTTGGATGTGATTATTACAATAAAATAAGAGTGTGGTTAAAAATTTAGTCAATTTCACCATAGTTTCAAACCCGATCGGATTGGTCAACTGTAGTCACTTGAATGTTTTCTTGGTTGACCGATGGCTTGATGAACGCAAAACTTGCTTATTTTTTTACATCACGTTTGTAAATATTTCATCGATGGATGTGTGTGGACATAAGATAAAAATTTCAATTTTTAATTACAAATACGTTGCCCTATACTAATTTGTCTCCTAAAGTTGTATGACTTATACATTGCATTTAAATTGTTGAGGTCCATTCTAAAACAACCGTGAAGTGGAAGATGAATTTGGAGAAACCAACCGCTCGATTGAGAGATTGTAATATTTTATGGTGGTTGTAAAAAATCTAGCCAATTTGGTTATCGTTTCGAATTCGATCAACTAGGTCAAACGTAGTTACTCTTATAAACCTATATTTATATATCATACACTCCAAAGAGCAACCCCTATCAATTCAAAGAAAATGAAAAAACCGACCGTTGGATGAGTTTATTACAATAAATTATGAGTGTGATAAAAAATTTAGCCAATTTCACCATATTTTCGAATTCGATCGGATTGGTCAACCGTAGTCACTTATATGTTTTCTTGGTTGACCGATGACGTGACAACCGTAAAACGTGCTTATTTTTTCACATCACGTTTGTATATATTCCATCGATGGATGTGCATGGACATAAGATAAAAAAAATTAATTTTAATTACAAACACATTGGCCTATACCAATTTTCTTCCTAAAGTTGTATGACTTATACATTGCATTTAAATTGTTGAGGTCCATTCTAAAACAACCATGAAGTGGAAGATGAATTTGGAGAAACCAACCGCTCGATTGAGAGATTGTAATATTTTATGGTGGTTGTAAAAAAATACAGCCAATTTGGTTTTCGTTTCAAATTCGATCAACTAGGTCAAACCTAGTTACTCTTCTAAACCTATATTTATATACCACACGCTCCAAAGAGCAACTCCTATCAATTCAAAGAAAATGGGAAAACCGACCGTTGGATGTGATTATTACAATAAATTATGAGTGTGGTTAAAAATTTAGTCAATTTCACCATAGTTTCGAACTCGATCGGATTGGTGAACTGTAGTCACTTGCATGTTTTCTTGGTTGACCGATGGCGTGATGAACGCAAAACTTGTTTATTTTTTTACATCACGCTTGTAAATAATTTATCGATGGATGTGTGAGGACATAAGATAAAAATTTCAATTTTTAATTACAAATACGTTGGCCTATACTAATTTGTCTCCTAAAGTTGTATGACTTATACATTGCATTTAAATTATTGAGGTCCATTCTAAAACAACCATGAAGTGGAAGATGAATTTGGAGAAACCAACCGCTCGATTGAGAGATTGTAATATTTTATGGTGGTTGTAAAAAATCTAGCAAATTTGGTTATCGTTTCGAATTCGATCAACTAGGTGAAACGTAGTTACTCTTATAAACCTATATTTATATATCATCCACTCCAAAGAGCAACCCCTATCAATTCAAAGAAAATGGGAAAACAGACCGTTGGATGTGATTATTACAATAAATTATGAGTGTGGTTAAAAATTTAGTCAATTTCACCATAGTTTCGAACTCGATCGGATTGGTCAACTGTAGTCACTTGCATGTTTTCTAGGTTGACCGATGGCGTGATGAACGCAAAACTTGTTTATTTTTTTACATCACGCTTGTAAATAATTCATCGATGGATGTGTGTGGACATAAGATAAAAATTTCAATTTTTAATTACAAATACGTTGGCCTATACTAATTTGTCTCCTAAAGTTGTATGACTTATACATTGCATTTAAATTATTGAGGTCCATTCTAAAACAACCATGAAGTGGAAGATGAATTTGGAGAAACCAACTGCTCGATTGAGAGATTGTAATATTTTATGGTGGTTGTAAAAAATCTAACAAATTTGGTTATCGTTTCGAATTCGATTAACTATGTCAAACGTAGTTACTCTTATAAACCTATATTTATATATCATACACTCCTAAGAGCAACCCCTATCAATTCAAAGAAAATGGAAAAAGCGACCGTTGGATGAGTTTATTACAATAAATTATGAGTGTGGTAAAAAATTTAGCCAATTTCACCATATTTTCAAATCCGATCGAATTGGTCAACCGATATTTAGAATATATATATATATATATATATATATATATATATATGCACATATTTTATATAGAAGTATAAGAACTTCCACACACACACACAATATATATATATATATATATATATATATATATATATATATATATATATATAAACACACACACATATATAGATATATCTATATAACACACACACACACATATATATCTATATAACTCACACACACATATATAGATATATCTATATAACACACACACACATATATATATATCTATATAACACACACACACACACACACACACAGATATATATATATATATATATATATATATATATATATATATATATAATATTTTACGGGATTTTACGGGTCGGGCCTTTAGCGGGCCGGGCCGGGCCGGGCTTTTAGCCCTCAGGGTCGGCGGGCCTCCATCGGCCCACTTGATCCGCTGGCTTTTTGATGAGGCCTAACAATTCTTTTATCTCAGATACATGTTGTGTATTGTAATCCATATACTATTGTATAAATTATTGCTGTAATTACTTATATATATATATATATATTGTAGAAGCATATTTTCAATTCATTGATATAATCCAACAATCTTTAGACATAATTCTATGGATCAAGTATCAGTGAATGGTGTCAAAACTCATGTTGAGAAACCAGAAAAATTCAAGGGTGTGGACTTTAAACGCTGGCAACAAAAAATGTTGTTTTATCTGACAACATTGAACCTTGCTCATGTTGTGAAGGAAGAAGTTCCAAAGGCAGAAGGAGATGACGTGACTGCAGAACAATTGAATGCAATTGATGCCTGGAAACATTGTGAGTTTCTCTGTAGGAATTATATTCTCAATGGTCTGGATGATACTTTGTATGATGTATATAGGTCATACACCACTGCAAAGGAACTTTAGAATTTTTTTGAGAAAAAATACAAAGTTGATAATGCAGGTTCAAAGAAGTTCATTATTGGAAAATTTCTGAACTATAAGATGGTGGACAACAAGACTGTTGTTAGTCAAGTTGATGAACTCCAAGTGATTATTCATGAACTTCATGCTGAAGGTATGGTGATTAATGAAAGCTTTCAAGTTGGTTCTGTTATAGAAAAATTACCACATTCTTGGGAGGATTTCAAAGTGCATTTGAAGCACAAGAAGAGTGAAATGACCATGGAGGATCTGGTTTTGAAACTACGAGTTCAAGAAGACCACCTGAAAAGTGAGAAGCAGCCTGATGGATCTGTCATCGAAGCCAAAGCAAATATGGTTGAGGGAGAAACTTCCAAACCAAAATTCAAAGGTCAGAAATTCAAAGGCAATAAACATGCTGTCAAATACGCAACAAAGATCAAGAATTTCAAGAAAATTAAAGGTAGTTGCTGGGTGTGTGGAAAGCCTGGACACAAGGCACAAGAATGTCGTCACAAGAAAGATGCGCCTGCTGCCATTAGGAACAACAACAACAACAACCAAGCAAATGTGGTTGTGGCTATGGAGGATTTTGTGGCTGTTGTTTCAGAAGTCAACTTGGTGAATGACAATAATGATTGGTGGATTGATACAGGTGCGACAAGGCACATTTGTGGAGATAGAAATCTGTTTACCACCTATCAACCACTTAATGGTGAGGAGCAATTGTTCATGGGAAATGCATCTGCATCAAGTGTTGCTGAAAATGGTAATGTAGTTTTGACATTCACTTCTGGGAAAAAACTCACTCTAACTGAGGTGCTACATGTTCCTGAAATTAGGAAAAATCTTGTGTCTGGTCCTTTGTTGAGCAACAAAGGATTTAAGCTTGTTTTTGAATCTGACAAGTTCGTTCTCACAAAGGGAGGAACTTTTGTAGGAAAGGGCTACCTGGCAGAGGGGCTCTTCAAACTCAATCTGTATGTATATGATGTTGCTAATAATAATATAGATAATGCTTCTACTTACTTGCTTGAGTCTTCTAATTTATGGCATGCTAGATTTGGACATGTTAACTTTCGTTCTTTACATAGAATGATTAATCTTGGTTTGCCACCAAAATGCGCAATAGATGCTGCACATAAATGTGAAACTAGCATAGAATCAAAATTTGCAAGGAAAACTTTTAAATCACTTTTTGGTAGTTCAAATGAGGTGTTGGGATTGATTCATAGTGACTTATGTGACTTTAAATCCACACCAACTCGTGGGGGAAAGAACTATTACGTTACTTTCATAGACGATTGCAGTAAGTACTGCTATGTTTATCTAATACATAGCAAAGATGAAGCTTTGAATAAGTTTAAGACATATAAAGCTAAAGTTGAGAATCAACTCGATAAGAAAATTAAAATCCTACGATCAGATAGAGGAGGTGAATACGAGTCCAACGCATTTGCAGAATTTTGCTCCTTACCCATTATTCATCAAACAACTGCACCATATTCCCAGCAACAAAATAGAGTTGCTAAAAGAAAAAACAGAACATTTAAAGATATGATAAACTCCATGTTAAATAGCTCTAGACTTCCTCACAATTTGTGGAGTGAAGCATTACTTACTGTTAATTCAATCTTGAATAAAATCCCACACAAGGGAACTAACAAGTCTCCATATGAAATATGGAAATGAAGAATGCCTATGGAAAGGAAGAATGCCTACTGTTGAGTTAAAAATTGCACAAAGTGTAAAATGTCATCCAGCGTAATTTCATTCATATTCATTAACAGAATAGAGTTTTAATTATTTCGGGTTCGACCCATTCAAGACAGAATGTGTCTCTTAATTACAATCCCTTGTTACAAGGGAAACACCCTTTGATTCCATTTATAAAGAAACCAATGTGTGGTTGTTTGTTTTTGCTGCTGCACCCGAATTTTGGAATGGGTTGCCTACGTACCCGGGAAGGGTCAAGCCACTCGTAGTTCAAGAGTTCCAATGAGTGAATGACCCATTGGAAGGCTTGGATTTTTTTTGGAATAGGAATAGTGTTTAGGATGCGGTTGCATCTAGATTATTTGATTCCAGGTTGCCTACATACCCTTGCGGGATCAAACCACATGTAGTTCCAGCATTTGGGATTTAAATAGGTAGATGACCTATTTATTTTTGGATTTGTGTTTAAGATATTTGTGAGGGTTTAGAGCCCTTGAATATGCTTTTGGGTAATTTGGGAATGATTTGATTTTTCTGAGTGTTTGGGTGAATTTGACTAGTGGAGTCAGAGATTCGATTTTAATTTGTGGTTGCATCTAGTGGGTCGCTAGATTGCCTACATACTCTGTGAAGGGATCAAACCACTGTAGTTCATATTTATTTTTTCTTGGTTTTGTACCAAAAGGATTTTTGTTTTGGGTTTCAAAGTGTTTTTTACGAAACCAAAACTTCATTTATTTGATTTGGACACCCATGCCACCGAGTGAGATTCCGAGTTACATTTCTCAAAACTTTGTTTAACCCGGCAACACTCATCAGACTGTTTCTCTTTTGGACGCCCAAATTTAATATGGACAACCATTAGAAGCTTCACAGAGGCCCAAAGTGTTATGGAGGCCCAGCTGATTTCTTTTCCATTCTCTGTGTTCTTGTTCTCTTCATTTTCTTTTCTTTGTTTTCACCGTCTCCAAACCCTGGTGAGCAGGAGCTTGGTATGTCATTCTTTGCTGAGTCGAAACAAAGATGGATTTGAAGACCGAAATCAACTTGGAGATGGAATTGAAGATGGAGTCGCAACTATATTCTTGCCCAAAGAGGACTTCAGAGCCTGCAATTGAGATTATTGCACACAAATTGGGAGAGGATTTCATTCTTTATTTCACTCCTTCGTTTGATTTGCGTACAACAAAACTGAAACTTTCTTCTTGGTCCTCTTCATCGGCGACTCTGGGCTTTGAATGAGGCTTTCTGGTGTTGACATTTAATTACGGCGAGAATGCACTGTGTACTTTGAGTTGCTAGCGTATTGAAAGCAATACTCCTACCTTCTTCAGGGGTGTATGTGAGCCTATTTTGAAGAGGGAATTCCTTGCTTCCACTGATATCTCCCTGCAATTAACTCTTTTTTTAGCTGCAGGTACTATAGGGGAAACTCACAAGGCTGGTGCCGTCATAGAATTTGGCTTCATTATTCACTTCATGTCACTGCACTGCACTTCTAACAAAACTTGATCTTTTGTCTTATTCACCTTAATTGAACTTTCAATTTTGACCAAAAGGCATACCACCGCCAAAGCTTTCGTTGAATTTTCAAACTTGACTAAAAGACCACCGCCAAGCTTTTTATTATCATGCCATTTTATGGCAGCAAGTTCAAGCCTTTATCATCTTTGTTATGTGCATGTATTAATTAAATCTCCATGTGTGGTCTGGAATACCATGACCGCCAAGTAAGCAAACAAAAACTTTAATCTTTCGTCATATTATTAAGTAAGACAAAAGCTTTTGTTTTTCGTCCATTAATTGTTCTCAGTTTCTTTACTCTCTGCTTCATCTTTGCAGCAACACTTCTTGTTGGTTCTCGACAACTTTAATTCTTTTTTGTTTGTTGCCTTTGTTTACTTTGTTCGGAATCATGCATATATACATATTGTCTTATAAGGGTTAGGTGAATTAAACCCCTCTTATAAGGACTTGGCTTTTCGTAAAAATGAGCCACTGCATCATTCTGCTGCAACCAATTGCTAATGCTCAGAAGTTTCAACATGTTAGAGCAAATTTGGAGCCAATAGCATATTTGAGGCGTCGCTGGAATGTATAGAGAGCCAAGATCATGCTGTTGGAACTTGAATGAGCAAGACCACTACTGGAATTGTAAGAGAACAAGGACTGAATCGCTGGTATTTAATAGAGCAAAGCCAGGATTTGAAGATGATATAGTACCCGAAGGCACCACCGGAGCTCGATGACAACCTGGTACCCAAAGGTACCAGACGGAGCTCGAGGATGATATCGGCACCCTAAGGCACGCCGTGTCGGAGCTTGAGGATGATACGACACCCTAAGGCACGCCGTGTCGGAGCATATATGATATTGATACCCTGCGGTATCGTTGGAGGCCTGCATCATTTGAGAACAGCAAAGGAAAAGGTGCACATCGGTGGTGAAAGTCTCACCCTCTTCTTTCTTGCTTTCTTCCTCTCCTCCGCTGCTATCCTCCTCACGTTCCTCTCACGCTGCTATGCTCCTCCTCTTCGTATTTTGATGTAGAGTCTCTTTTATAGGAGTGATAGATGAGACTTTGAATTTGAATCAGTCTCAAACTCCACCTTTGCACCAACTTGCACGGGCAAGATATATCACTAGCTGTATACTTCCTTTCTTTTAGAGATAGATATGGTCATATGGACCAATTAATTATCCACATGAAGAGGCGGTAATTGTACTGGTTCTACACTCCCATCTCCATTGTATTTTTTTTTTTGCTTTTTGTATGGTCAAATACAATGAAATCTGTATTCTTTGGAAGAAGCATACTGGGACATATATCCTTTGTTTTGCTACTTCCGTATTCTCCTAGAAGCCTTGTGCTTATATTGTTTTTTTTTTTTTTTTTTTTTTTTTTTTTTTGTGTTCACCCACATAACTTGCTGGTGTAAAATAAATTTTGGAATTGTATATTTTTTGTCTCAACACCTACGTATAAAACATTGAAAGTGTGGGGGTGCCTTGCTAAGGTTCAAATTCCTTTACCAAAGAGGAGCAAATTAGGACAAAAAACAATTGACCGTATGTTTATTGGATTTGCCAATAATAGTGCAGCATATAGATTGTTAGTATTTAAAGGGTGGTGCTATTCACAAAAGAAGGGATCCCTCACTAGAAGGACCTCACACACACACACACACAAACTCTTTCGATTAACATAAAAACAAGTATAGTAAATCTGCTCTAATGCTCCATGCGGATGATGCACCGGATTCCCTCTCCTGCCAGCATGTACTCAAATGCCTTGTTGATCTCAGAGAAAGAAACAGAGTGAGTGATAAATTTGTCCAATTCCATCTCCTGCAGACCAAATTAACTCCCATGTCAAATTAATGTTTTCTACACGTATCTGAGAACCCATCAGACCTAGCATAAAGCCAGTTGTAGAATGGACGGCTGAAAGAAAGTGCGATTACCTTGTTCATGTACTGCTCCACAACACCAGGTAGATCAGTGCGGGGCTTGTAGTTACCATAGAAAGTACCCTTCAGAGTCCTCTCATTCAAGAAGTTTATCGGATGGGTTTTGAATGCATCGTCTTTGTTTGGCACTCCAACAAGTACAGCAACCCCCCAACCCTAAATTTGGACAAAAGAAAATAAGTTACAATGTTAAACGTCAAGAGTAACCAATCAACAAGAACACGCAAGCTTTAAGCAGATGCTTACATCATGAACACATTCAAAGGCAGAGATCATAGCCTGGATGCTTCCAGTGCACTCAACACTCCTATCAACTCCACCATTGGTCATCTCAGCTATCACCTTTATGTCAAAACTCAAATGTTAGTCTCTGTTATACAGTAATCACCACCGACTTTAAGTCCAATTAAGGAGTCATTATGTATTTGATTCAGTAAACCACTAGTATAAATATATCGATGCAGACTTGAAAATTTTCAAGTCCTCAACAGATCTTATAGGGTGGAGTGATCTTTTACAGTGTGCAGTGCAATGAAATAAGAAAATACTCATTTTGAAGTGCAAAAGGATAACTGAGTAGTGCTAACCGAGAGATGAGACAAATGCAAATGCTGGACAATCTAATCAACTAGAAAGAAATACAAACCAAAAAAATTGTCTGTACTCACCTCCTGAACAGGTTTGTTATGATCTTTTGGATTCACAAATTCATTCACCCCAAACTTCTTGGCTGTCAAAAAAGTGACAAATCAGTACATCAACATACTTTTAACATGCTATCAAGCAGAGTATTTCCTGAACATGAGCAGGCATTGTCTATACCTTCCTCAAATCGGTTGGAGTTCAGATCAACTCCAATGATCCTTGAAGCCCCAGAAACCCTTGCACCTTCCGCAGCCTAAATTGCAACAAAAAGATCATCAGAATAGTTCTAATTAACTGAAGAAATGGAATAGAGAAGAAATAAGAATAACTTACAGCAAGACCAACAGCACCCAATCCGAAAATGGCAACAGATGAACCCTTTTTCGGCTTTGCAACATTTACGGTTGCACCAAAACCTTTTGAGCACATATAAAACGATTCATTACTACAAGTAAAGAAACCAGTGATATATGTTCCATTGTAAGGATTAAATGTGATAAGTTTGTTCAGCCGAACCTGTACAAACTCCGCAACTAAGAATACAAACTTTGTCAAGAGGCGCTGCAGGGTTGATCTTCGCAACGGAACCAACATGTGAAACAGTGTATTCACTGAATGTAGAGGTACCAACAAAGTGATAAATTGGCTTTCCATCCTTGGAAAACCTGGTCTGGCCGTCATTGAGCATAGTACCCCTGTCAGTATTAATCCTTAGGAGATCACACAAGTTGCTTTCCTCTGACTTACAATGTGCGCACTCCTTGCATTCTCCGGTGAACACCGGGAGGACATGGTCTCCCGGTTGGAGTTCAGTTACACCCTCACCTACGCTTTCCACGATTCTAAGCAAAAAATCCCAAGGAAAAGTAAATATACCGTATGAAAGGGAACTAAAAGCATAGTATTAATTTTCCTGTTAAAAAATAGCTTTATGATTCAAAGATACACATACCCTCCAGCTTCATGACCAAAAATCCGAGGGAACAGTGGATTTTGTCCCTGTGACACAACAGAATTGTTTCAGTTCCAACATATGACATCTATAATCTTCAAGGCTAGAATCGCAAGTATGATCTACTGAAAAGTTTTATCTTCCTTTTTTATTTTTAATTTGGGGGAAGCATTAAATTCATCAACAATATTAGATAAATAGTGACATATTATAGATTGAAAAACAGAACAACTTCACTGATAGATTCCAAGACATGAAATTAAACATTATGCTGATACTCATACCGCGCATTCTGTTCAATGTGCCTTGTTCAAACAATGATGGACAAAGCTTTAATAAGTTTAAGGTTTACCTTTGCTTGCCAGAAGTATACATCAGTGTGGCACAGAGCGGTATAGAGGATCTTCAAGCGTACTTCATGTTTCTGTGGTGGTGCCACCTCCACTTCCTCAATAACCAGTGGCTTCCCAGCTTCCCAGGCGACCGCAGCTACAATCCACATATGCCATCATCAATTAGCAACGATTATATGATCAAAAGCAGTGTAATCACTTCTCACGAAAGGAATTAACTACAAGACCAAGACATTTGAGTGTGGTAACAGATTGTAGAAGAGAAAACAAACAAATTTATTAATCAGATGTTTCAGTGCATTGCCAGATAATAAACGTAGTTGTTTTTAACCTACTTTAGAGTTCCCCAAACATTACTATACTCATAAAATCCAAAAAAGAAAAAGGTTACAAAACCAGAGAAAGCCCAAGCCACTAGATGTTCATATTACAAAAACAAAGCTGCTTAGCCCCAAATGGTACAAATCTAAGACCAAAAGATGGAATAAAACCAAAAGACAGAGTGATCATCACGATTCCCACCAACAGTAGTACATTACTAAAGAACAGAATGACTGACACTCCCTAATTAGATACAGAATGTGAGAAAACCCAATGACAGCTTTGAAGAAAAAAGAAAGAAAAAAAAGTGGAGTAGTTAAACAGCAATTTATAATCACGATCATAAGCAAAAAATCACTAATGGGCAAAACCATCAACAGACTATAGGGTGAAAAACCACATTTGATGTCAGATTAGGGGATCTAACAGAAGGGTTTAACAAGTAAATAGGGGGTCACAAGAAAAGAGGATCAAAATAAAGAGAACTTTGATCATTATCAGATATCAGAAACAGAGAACCCAATAAAGGGTGTGGGGTGCCTCCAAAAATAACATGATCAGATTTCTGATAAACCAAACAACATGATCAGACAAACCAATTTCCATTATCAGAAACCAAAAGCACAAACGGGAGAATCAAACAGAAGGGTTTAGCACGAAACAACGATCAAAGTGTCTACCTTTGCACTTGATCACCTTGCCAGCAGTGTTGAACATGGTTGGGCTGACAAGTGGCTGCTGCTCAGGCTCTGAGTTTCGCTTGCGAGCCTCCAGTGTGAGGGACTTGTTGGAAACAAAGCGAAATGGGTACGGGCAAAATGGGAAAGAAAGCCTTTGAGGTGGGAAAGAAGGGTGTTGGAAGTGAGAGGTATTGCAACTATTGGGAGTGATGAGTGGTGCAAATGAAATAGCAGAGGCTCTGCAATTCCATGCTGTGCTTAATAATTCCATTTGTTTTGCTTTGGCTTCTACAATTGAACTGAGTAGTGACTGGGTTCCAGAAATGGGTCACTGGAAAGTGTCCAGTAAAATTTGAAGGCATTTTTTTTTAAAATAAAATTTGAAGGCAGTTTAGGAAGGTAGGGACCAGGCGGAAGTGGTAACCTCAAGTGGCGTCGTTCTCTGTGTCTTTAGAATTTAGATAATTAGATAAGTGGGGCGAAATTGTGAAATATGCACATTTCATGTTCATATTAATTTTTTTTTTTTTTTTTTTTTTTTGCAAATTACCAATAGCTACAATCTCAGCCCATTTATTATCAATAGCAGGTCTGTGTTTTTCTAATTCGTTGCTGTAGTGTAGCTGAACCTTGCGCAAGGTCCAAGCCAATGCGGCTATTTTCCATCCATTTTTTGAATTGATTCTGTTAAATATGAAATTACCAAAATAACCTCTACAAACTTTTAAACATCCGGTTCAAGCTCTGCGTTATTGAAGCCGCTGGAGCACATCGGAGCTCTGATTCGGGTGGAGGTCTGAGTGCTTTGTGTGTCTGAATGTGATCGAAACCGCAAATGTTGGCTTGTACTCTTCTTTATTGGGGATTGGTGGCATTATTTCAGTCTTGTTGCACACCCAATACAGGCAAAAAAAAAAATTTACAAGTCAATAAAGAAAATAAAAACAGTATTGAGGCACAATAATATTATTGATAGAATGCTAACCATTATCAATAATAGGCATCCCGACAATGCACATATTTTGTCTTTCTCTACCTTTGGTAGCCCTCTTTCCAGCGCATCAGCAACTGCTTTTGCCTAATTGTACTTCTTCAACTCTTTCAAATTAATCTGAACAAACAACATTCACAAGTTTCCATGCAAGTGTGTGTCCTGATGCGCATACTAAGAACAAGGCCAAACTGTTCAAGATCAGCAATCTTGCCACACCATCTGCATTATGTTTGGTTCACTTAGGAAGAGCTTCTTGCAATTCAACATCTATGTCGCTTTTTCTCACACAACAGTCGCATTTGTTGAAGTGCCTTTTGATCATTGCAGTGTCACCCTTTGACTGCCTCACTGCCATAACATGACAACAAACTGCAAGATTAAAAATAAACATCCCCACAAATGAGAGACTATCATATTAATGGATCCAACAACGACGCAAAATTGGACAATTGGTTTAGCCAAATTGACCAAACAACAACAACTTGTTAGGTGACCACAATAATAAACTATTGGGTGGGCTGTCCCAGAATCTCCTGATCACATCAAAACACAGGCTAGTATGAACATGCACGGCTTTAAACCAGAAATGTTGCTACTTAAGCAATATGTTTGTTTTAAAAAGTGACTTAATTTTAGTTTGTTTGCAAAGCGCCCCATAAACTTCTTTTTTTTTCTTTTTTTTTTTGGTAAGCATCATTGGCATCCTCCTCCTCCTCGAGAGAGTAAGCACAAGCTTGAGGACCTTGTAACTTCTCCTAATATTCTTGATGTTAGATACTTTTCACAAGAATATGGAGCAGGGGTGGTGAACACCGTGAGCTCTCACTAGAATAGTTGCAAAAAGAAATAAGTGTAGAGTTCAATCTATTTACTTCTATCCATTCTAAATATATATAATTTTCATTTTCAAAAGTCCAAATAATAACTAATTATAGGTGAAATACTTAGGTAATAACTTTTTCTATAGAGCTCATGAAAATGAGTTACTGTGTGTAATTTCACTCATTTGAATAATTGACATCTTCTGGAGTCCCGAGCAAATAAAATGATGAGTCTTTTTCATTGGTTCAATTAATTCTGTAGTAAAAGTTCAACTGCTTTTTAGATTTAGATCCAATAATGGAGAAATTAATTTATGGGCTAATTTCGTTTTACCTCACTATTCTTTACACTCTAAACAAGTTATGCGTCTGCACTTCTAGTTTCATCATATGTACAAGTTTACTCTCTAATTTTAATTAATATTATCCAATTAATCATTAATTTTTCCGTCAATTTACACTTGTATACGTGGCTCTAGTTGGCTCCCTTGTATGATGCTGATTTACTAACGCTGCATGCAAAATTATACAGTAAGTTATGAGAATTTGAATATATATCTCATAATAGTTGACAAAAATATTAAAAGTTGGACAAGATTGATTAAAATTGATAAATATGAAGGCACCTGTAATGAAACTGAAAGTGCTAAGCCACAAATAATTTAGGATATACAATTCATAAAGGTAAAATGGAATTTACCCTTAATTCATTTACTTCATTATTTTCTTCTATTGAATTTAGATCCGATACATAAGGGTGTTGTTATTAACACACCTTAAATCTCTATTCACACACTGCTCATTTTTTTTCTTTAAATTTACATTTATTGTTGGTAAAATGTCTTAACTAACCATCTTTTGCAATTTTTTTTCTTATTCTCTAATACAAATTCAACCGATCTTCACACCAAAATTTCTCAAATTCAAAAGACATGCAATGCTACCGCATTTGTTTATTTTTGGTTTTGGTCAGTTACTCGTTCATTTTTCATTGATCAAATTTTGTTGAAGCAAAAGAATTAGGGTAAAACAATAGATGAATGAGTGATTGACCAAAAATAAAAATGAACAGGTGGGATAGCATAACATATCTTTTGGGTTTGAGGGATTTTGGTGTGAAGATCAGTTGAATTTGTATTAGAGAATGGGATAGAAAATTGCAAAAAATGGTTAGTTAAGACATTTTACTAATAATAAATGTGAATTTGAAGAATAAAAAATTAGAAAGGTGAGTGAATAGAGATTTAAAGTGCGTTAATAACAACACCTATAAATTATTATAAAATTCATGAAGGTAAAATAAAATCTATCCTTAATTTATTTACTGTTATAAAGTAGAGAGAAGATGGAGAGAGAATAGTTGGGAGAAGTAGAAGTGTTCTCATTCAGTCTCATTAGCCTCCTTTATATAGAGGTAGGGTTTATATCAAAATACATAACTAATGAGTATTTACATGGACATCCACATAAATAATAATATTTACAACACTCCCCCTTGGATGCCCACCAATGAATGATGGTATTGGACGCGCTTATTGTTGCCTCGTTAAAAACCTTGCCAGGTAACAAAAACCCAGTGGGACAAAAATAACCCTGGTCGAAGGACAAAAAGAGCACAACGCGCATATGTCCTAGGTAGCATGCTTCTGGATGCTCCCCCTGATGAGAATCTCCCCCTGATTGTTGCAAGCCTCATTCATGTATGCGATAAGCTACATGTACCATGTATAGTAGTTTGATGTGTCTATC
The DNA here is from genome assembly GCF_958449725.1 of Rosa rugosa. Lineage (NCBI taxonomy): Eukaryota > Viridiplantae > Streptophyta > Magnoliopsida > Rosales > Rosaceae > Rosa > Rosa rugosa. The sequence goes on from NC_084822.1 coordinate 31,802,599, forward strand.
ACTGAAGTGAGACCATGTGTGCTTTGCATGTAGGGGCTCATCACAAATTTTTATACCTGTAAAGTTTAAGAAATACCAACAAAGCTAGACGATTTTCAATAAGCCTTACCTCATATGATAAGGTTAGAAAATAATATCATATGCTGAAATTCATACACAAAGTAATAGCTAAACAATATAAATAAATTGACACATTTAACTTTGTATAGTTTAAAACATTGAAAATCATCATGACATACTTAGCCATACACATCAATATCTTTGTGAATTGATATGTCTCATATAAGCTTTTCAAGAGCTCTAAGTAATTCATAACTTTGCAAAAGTTAGAATATGTTGCAACATTATATTCATAATTCGAATTTGATTTCGTAGTCTTATCATATTACTCATTGAGGCAATTTAGGTCACGTTAACTATAACGGAATGAGTACATATGAGCTAGCTTAAGACTCTTTGATTCCATGAGTGAGCTTCAGGCTCTTTCAACTATTCATGGACTTGCATTTGAATCCTTCAAGGATTTGATAAGCAATACGCTTATAATGACAATTTACTTTTAGCAATGTGTCTTTAAGATCTTCATAATATACAATGACAACGTGCCATAAATCTCTCGTCAATATAACAACTATATGTGACACTGTACTTATAGAAACTTGTCATTCGTATAAGGGAAGATATTCATAATCTCATGTGTCTATAAATAGACATTGTATCATAGTGATTTATCTTCACTTTTGATAAATACCCTTTTGTACCTTGTAGGGTTAAAGGTCCAAGTATTTCATCACGTTTCAAATTCATTGGAATTGCCTCTTTCCAATTTGGCCAATAATAATGTCGAATTTTGTATGAGAACGTGATTCAATGTCATCATAGCCCTTGATAATTTTGGTAGCTACCATAGATAATATCAATCATCGATGATCATCCATTTTGTGCTCACACTATTCTCATATGCATGCATTAGCTATCCATATAGCTTATTAATATTGGGTACCCATGCCTCTTCTGGGGCTTTCATCGTTTCTCAATAGACTTGTATCTCTTACAGGACAATCATATCGCATGGATGAACTTATTTAGAGAATGTGGATCTTTTACTCATAACCTCATCTAGAGCGTTAGAGTGATATAGGGCTTTATGACCTCTACTTCACAGTAGTTAAAACTTTGGAACCTATAGATATGTCACGCTTCAGGCGATTGACATATTTGATGAAATGTCCAACCATGACATCATTTATAATAGCTTTTGCAAGCTTTATTTGTGCAGCCTCGTTAGGAGCGCTAACATTTTAGTATGGCAGTCTTATCAGGAGAATCATGCCATTTGGACCAACACGTTTTCCATAATTCGAGTGTGGTCTAGACTACTTGTACAATATTTTCATGCTTTAGGAAATTTTTATCTCTACTATGAGGATTGTATTTAGCACATGATTTTGTCACTTGTAAACCAATTCACTTTGGTCACTTCTCTTCCAGAGTGGCTTGATAAAAATCCGTCGTAGTATGGAGTGCAAAACATGCATATGCCCAATGCTTAATTCCATCTCACATGTAGAAAACATTCCCATAATTTTTTTTTGGGCACCACTTATATGGTCTTTTCATTTGCCATTATTCCACTTCTTGTGGTTATAATTTAGCCATTTCAAAATTGGCTTTATGATACAACCCATACAAGATGGCAAGCTCTTCCAACATATGTCTTTTTTGGAGGTGCATAATGCAACTATACTCCACTAGATGAACTCTTCCGGAGTCATCGATCAATCAGATCTACAAGACTTGAGATTATTGTTATTACCAGAGCTTTAAAGACCATGAACACGATCGCATTATGTTGTTGACACAACATTTTCATAAATGGGATGTGTCAGGATTTAGAATTTCAGGTTCTTGTACAATCTCATGTTGAAAACAACTTACTAGAAACTTTAGGTTCGAGGGTGACACATACTAGAACTTTTTCATTCTTGATCCACTCGAAACTTCAGGTTCGAAGTGGATATAAAGTTAAATAAACTGTGAATGAATTATATGTGTAATCGAAGATTTAGGTTCGAATATTTTTTCTATGAACTGCAAGTTCTAAGATTTCGTAATTTGAACTTCGGGTTCAAATAAATTTGGTGCTCGAAACTTCAGGCTCGAGATGACTAAAGTGAAGCTTCAAGTTCACTTTTAACTAATTTATATTTTGTACTCGAAGCTTCGGGTTCGAGTTTTACTGTTAGAACTTCAGGTTCTACTATGAAATTTTGAACTTCTGGTTCAAAAATATTACATTCGAAATTCATATGTTCGAGGTATAAGATTGCTGGTCCATATGAGTAACAAAAAAAATTAAAGGATAAGTACTGTAATGAAAGTACATAACAGAATAGGAAAATTGCAGGGAAGAAAATAAATAAATAGTGGAAACTTCTGGTTTCGTGAATGAATAAAGTACACAGAACTTCTGGTCTGCTTAATTTTACAAATATGATAATCTTGTTTCTCTCCTCTAATTGCACAAGAACATAATATCAAAATAAGGTGAGGAACTTCAGGCCCTCTTATGATCAGGGATCACAACATGCAGTTTTGATCATTATATAACTCTGAGGAACTTCTGGTCCTTGTTAACTGTATAAGCATTGAGAAACTTCATGTAGCAATTTTGATTATGTAACTCGAGGAACTTCAGGTTCACATTGTCATGTGGAGGAGGTAACCCCAATACCTAAAAATTTTGAGGAACTTCCGGCCCTCTTATAATTATTGGGGGTCAAAAATATGTGAGTTCATATACTCGATTATATAACTCTAAGGATCTTCTGGCCCTCGTAATTGTATAAATTTGAGAGACTTTATATCGCAATTTTCCACTACACAATCTTTGAGGAACTTCAGGCCCTCGTGTAATCATATAAAGAAAATATTTTGATCGCATTGAATTTACAATGGTCATTGAAATCCGTCTATGAGCAATAAAATCATATCATACGGCCTTACCTTTTGAGCATACTTATGCATATAATTGTAAGATTGTATAACTTGGATATCAAAAAATATTGATCCGCCTTTGGGAGTTACTGATCCTGCCATAAATTGAATCAACATAGATAGTGGTCATCACTCTCATCACGTCAAGATTGCTTCTCATATTAATCAATTTGTAAATACATGTGTAGATGACAACATAAGGCATATACTGATACTTGTAATCATGAAATATATGACGAATTAGGATTGATGTCTAACGACAATGAAGGAAACACACAAAAAAAAATCTTATGAGTGTATACTGACAAAAACCCAGAAAATGCTATTAAATAGTCAAGTAAAAACTAATGCCTCTATTGCACCTTATGGGATAATACGTTGGGTTTTGGTTGAAAAACCAAAAATAAAGGAGAGAGGCATGATTATTGACAAAAGAAAATTGGGATTGTCAGAAAGGAAAAACGGGTATGATTCTATTTGCGTGATCAACTAAAAACTTTCAGCAATTATACCCATTTATGAACGCATGTGAAAACAAACACCAATATACCCATATATACATAATCAATTGTATTCAATCATCTGATCAATCGTCTGATGAGGTATGTTAGGATCCATATATAGTGTTAGAACTACAGGTTCTTAACAGATAAGTAATCAATATCGAAACTTCAGGTTCGAAAATAAAGTGAACATTGGATCGCAATTATATGCACGAAGCTTCAAGTTCGTGTTCTTATGATTAGAACTTCAGGTTCTAACATTCCGTATTTTTGAACTTCGGGTTCAAATGGATATGTACTCAAAACTTCTGGCTCGAGTAGCAGTAGTGAAACTTCAGGTTCACTTGTATTATGAATAGTAAGTATGCTTGATAAAACAGATAAGATAAATTTATTTAAATACATATTAAATATGCGATAAGTAATGAAACAGAAAACATATATCCATTATGTTAACGGCATACATATATATATATATATATATATATATATATATATATATAGGAATCGTGTTAAACCATCAGTGTATACGAAACCATATGAACTAATGGTTACTCAATATCAATAAAGAGAGAGGTAGGGTCATATATGAACTAATAGTAAGGGAGACCAAACCATCATTCGGATATGTACTCGAATCATGGATCATATGAAACCACACACACACACACACATATATATATATATATGCAGAACTAAAGTGTAATCGTATTAAACCATATATATAGAAGCAAAGTGCAGTTAGAGATCATAATTAGCAAACATAAGAGAAAGCTTTGACGCATGCTTGCCAATAAGGATTATACAGTAAACGTAAAAATTGCTGCAAAAAGTAAATTGAAGTATAAGACTCATAGATCTTGAGTAATGGTTAGAAGCAATAGAGTTGCACCATAAGGACTCATGGATCATCGTAGAGTTTTAAAGAAAAGAATAGAGCGTGTTGATAACGTGTTATAAAGTAGAGAGAAGATGGAGAGAGAATAGTTGGGAGAAGTAGAAGTGTTCTCATTCAGTCTCATTAGCCTCCTTTATATAGAGGTAGGGTTTATATCAAAGTACATAACTAATGAGTATTTACATGGACATCCACATAAATAATAATATTTACAACATTTACTTCATTATTTTCTTCTAGAACATTGCCCAATTTGACTAAGAAATCAATTATCTACACCTTCAAATAGAGTTTGCAGCTCATATTGTGGCCCCTGGGTTAAATTATTATGTTTACAAAATACAGCTCCATATCACAGGGATGGTCCCAAACTGGTAAACTGCCAAACTTCCTTTTTCTATCATTTTGTTTATGTCAGAAAGGAATAGGCCTTTTCTAAAACCAGCAGAAAATCAAATGACACCTCAACTAAAACCATCAACGATCTAAATTTAAAATCAGTTAACCTCTTTATTACAAAATATACAAAGCCACTGTTTATTCAATTATTCTAATGACAAGAGGGCTCATAACTTTTGCTCCTGGACTTGTCTTGATATAAATTTGTGAGGTCGATCAGTTGATATACAATTAATCTCACCAAGTCATCTCCTGTATCAGTGGAGACGGCATCTTTTAGACTTTAATAATTCTATCAGCATCCAAATCCATCTTTTCCCTTTATCATCGAGCAAAAGGCAACAGGAAAACAATCACATAATCATGAAGCC